>NW_020897693.1:33515091-33807574 GCF_003984885.1 Neopelma chrysocephalum | reverse complement strand
GATAGGAAAAACAATGAAGAGGAAATAGAACAACATCAATAAGTTTATGTGGTTATGCTGGGAAGAATAAGACATGGTATGCAGAGTAAAGAGCATAGTTCATTTGGTTCCTTTTTAGCTGAATACTGTGCTTAAAGCTTAAAATTTCCGCAGTCTGAAACTGTTTGCAAAGGGATAATAGTCTTCTGTGTAAGCTCATTAGCCATTGGTTTCAGTGTTAAAAAGCACAATAGCCATCCATCAAGTACTTTAAAATCGTTGACCTTCTCTTTCATCAACAAATACTGCGTAGTTCCTGCAAAGAGTGTTCCAGGAACTCTGCTCTTTTTGGTCAGGTACTGAAAAAATTAAAGACTGAAGGGAGAAATGCTTAATGAATAGTATTTTAACTCCATTTATATTGGACTTTTCTGTCAAAAAATTGCTCCGAGTTGAACTAAATATATCAGCGGGTTTTTTTGCTATTTAGGGTGACTCTTTTTTGAAACTGGTGGGAAAAAACAAAGTGGCATTAACCAGCCCTTCCCCAGAGACTGGATGTCTGGGTTGTGACATTCCCAGTCCTCCACAAGTTTCAGGAGAAGGCATTCTGTGGTCACTTTTTAATCCAAGCAGGGGATTACAAGCCAAACCAGAGGGTCATTAAGGGTAATGCCTGCGTAAATATTTTAAGAGGGGATACTTCTAAATGCTTCATTCACAGATTCCTATGAGAAGGAAACTTCAGCATGTGGCAAGAAGAAAATACTGTCGTCCTCCATCTCTCCCCCTTTGGAGATTGAAGTTACAGAAGAGCAAAGAAGATTTCTACGGTTAGTAATGGCAAATAGCTCTAAATTTTTGGGGATGTCTCTGTTGACCAGGAGGATCTCTATGTATTGCTGGGTTACCATGAAGCTCAGGGCAGAAGTTGTTGATTCTTTCCTGAGCCAAGCCCAATTGGCTCTGTCTGTGCTGAGGAAAATAGATATGCTTCTTTGGCACGTTGTTACAACATCTCAAGTCAAAACCCTGTGATGTGCCATTTCTGTGCCTTTGTAATGTGCTCTGATTTCCCTGGGAAAATAAACCTTCATGTGTGGGCCAAAGCAGCCTCCAACAGTTCCTGCTGTCTGGGGCTCAGAACTGGGGAGTGCACAATGGAGTGTGGTGCCCATAGTGTCAACTTAGGTACTGATTTTACAGACAATGTATGAGAAGAGAAGGATGGGGTATGGAAAGTTTGTATTGTGAATCCTTCAAAAACACATTCCTTATTCATAGGTGCCTGCCAAGAGTAGTTAATGAACACTGTTTCCCAAATGTTTCAGAATGGTGGCCTCACTACTATTAGGATATTTAACTTTTGTACTGCAACAGTTTAGATACAGATTTGATGTTGGGCTGTTGAAGATCTATTGGACAGTAATCAAACTTTTTTCCCCCAAATCCCTGTCTGTCACCTGCCACATGCACTTGTGGGGGTTTTTCTCACTGCATTGTTTGTTGTTTACAGGTGAAATTCTATCAGGACTACCTCATTACTGTTCTTTTTTTCTTTTTTGGGATGCCTCTAGTAAATTCAACAGCTTCTAAATCAGACCTACTTAAGATTGTTGCCTGTTAAAATATACACTTGCTCCGTGTTGTTCATAGTTCAGTAATATTTAAATGTTTTTGTTGTTCCCACCTCTTAATGATGATCTTGCTAACATCACAATATTTGTAATGCCTTTTGTTCGACTTTGATTTATTTTTATGCTTATCTGTGAGTGTCTTCCATTTCTGATATATCTACTTTTGAGAATGGATGGCCAAAATTGAAGACAATATACCAAGTGAGGTTATCCCATTGCTTCATACAGTAGCTTTTTAGCTGTGCCCATATTTTTTGTTTATTATATCCACACCTGATATTTTGTCTGCTTTTTTGGCTACTGCTGCTTGCATGAACTGTGTATCTATTGATCATCATGACAGAGAAACACAGAGTTGTGGGGGTTATTTTTTTAATTTTTGCTATTTATGTAGAAGCCAACCAAAAGTAGAAATAGATTAAATTATACTGATAATTTTTATTTATTTTTCTTTGAGTGGTTTTTCTGTCATTTTTCATTATTCCTTTTTTGTTCATCCTACAGATTTCATTCATCGTTTTTCTACTTGTTTTAAATTCTGATTAAGTTCAACTTTGTCTCTATTCTCAGTTATCCTAAATAATTTCATGTTTTCTACAAATTTGCTTGCTTGACCATGTCCCTTTTCCACATCATTAATAAAGTCATGAAGATACACATCAAGATTCATGTTGAACACTGACCATCTGTTGCCAGCATACCTTCTTTCCGTAGTTGCTAAATCATGACAAATGTTACTTCTCCGTGCATGACGACTTTTTGCGTTCCTTTTTTTAGCTGCTTTTAAGAGGCGGCATCAAAGTGTTTTTGAAAGAGCTGATAAATTCTGAGAGCTACTTTTCTTCATCAGCTAAATCACAAATGTTCTACAAAAATCAGTAAGAAAGTACATCAGAAAGGCATTTTTTTCTTTTAAAGCCACTGGTTGAATATTCAGCACAGGGGATGCCAGTTGTGATTTTCAGTTAATGCTTAAGATAATTGATTGATAATTGATAAGCAAGAAGATTACTAGTGGTGGGCTATACTGGTGCTGGCTTACTAGTACTTTTATTGTGTGACTTAATAATTTTTTAGTATGTATTAGCAGTTCATCCCTTTGCAATCACTCTGTGAGACTATCATTACTAAAAGGTAATGAATTAAAAGAATAATGTAAAAATCTAAAGTCTGTTGTTATTGTTACTGGCAGACTATGACTGTATTCTGTGGTAAATTTTGATGTAATGAAATAAATTAACATGTCTAAAAGACCTTTCTCTTCAGCTATGGTTGCAATGCAATAGTTCAGCTGGACCTCTGGTTCACCTGCAGCTTTGGTTCTGTTTGTTGACTGAGCATTGTAGTAATGCATTGTTCTGTTGACTCTCTTGAACTTCCTTCTTTATTTTTCCCCTTAATTAAAAAAAAAAGCCCGATTGACTTCAATAGCTGCTTGGATTTTGTCATTTTCCTACAATGGGCTTTCTCTGTCTTTCTGTGCGCTCTTCTTTTTTTCGGTAGAATTACACAAGCCATCTCCATATGGAGGCTAATAATTGTATTATTCTTGTGACTGATCTTACTAAGTTTAGATTAACTTCTTCCTTTGTTCAAAGAATCTCTTTTCTAAAACTGACCTTTACCACCTTTGTTTTAAGTGAATATTCTCTGAATTAAGAAAATAAAGTATATATTCTTACAGTTGTTTTCATTTTGAAGATAAGTTCTCATCTGACTGTGAAGTCTCATTTTTGTGTGTATTTTTCCATCCACAGGTTGACATATGTCATCATTAGCTGGAGGTTGTTCTTCCCTGTGTTCTCTTTGCTTACGGAATATAAAGTTCATTAAACCATTATAAATTTCTTACAGTATTTTTTCCATTTTAAGTATTTGCTAATATGTGTCATTTGAAACCACAGTTGTTTTAGGTTAAAGCAGTCTTAATGCTGTGTAATTTTAATATTTGGAATGTTTGTGTGTTGAACCAGGCACCTTGTGCATCTTCAAAAAAGGTAGTTTTATAAATTTAGACATAAAGCTTCTCTCCAAATAATACAGGAACTCTTAGATCTTATGCTTGTGGAGCATGAAAAATACATGTTTGATTGGAGTGGGAAAACATGGCTGAATGTAGGCTGAAAGGGCAAAAGTACTTGGAATCTCATGATGCATGAATTTTGAGATGGGAAACTGTTACAGGAAGAAATATATGTGGAGTACAGAAATATTTACCTATAGCTACTATGGTTGATGTCTTATTTCTGGGTTTTTTCCCCCTCAGATGCTGCAACAAAAATTTGGTGGACTTGGGTCTTGAATTATTGTTTCCTGAGGGAAACAGCTCCTTGATTCTTGTGAGGAAAGTGCCAATGTGTTTTATGGAAAGAGAAGCCAATGAATTACGACGGAAAAGACAACCTATTACTAAAAGTATTGTGGAGGTCAGCTATGGATGTGGGTGAAGTTACAGTACTAGGTCTTGTTCTGTGTTATTGGCCCTGGGTATTACAGTATCTCTGTTAGGAGGGAGACAGTGGTGTCCCTTGGCAAATGCGAGTGCCATTCCTTTCAGTAGCTAAGTAGTCCCACAATGGAAATCACTGAACTATGACTGAAATGATAGTTTCATCCATGTTTCAGACTTGGATAGTGGAAAAGCTAAGAAAAATTATACATAGGACAGATGTTTCAACAGTTTACTGCTTGTGAATGCTGAATGAACAGTAAATGCTTGAAGGAACAGTAAAATTATTAAATTCTAACAAACGGTATTTATGTATCAGCAATATTAAAGTTCTTTTCTTGAAATCTCTCCATGGGCAGTGCAGCTTCCTAAAAAACACTGTTCCAGATGTTTTGCAGTGTGAGGGAGAAATTTCTGAACTGATTACTTGCGGTTTCCGTTGTAAACCGTCCTCCACAATCACAGCTGCTCTTAAACTTCTTAAAAATTGTTTCTGGAGTACCACATTCAGACATTGGGCTGAGTTAAGAATCTGTCCAATCTTGCCATACATCTCTTTTGATATGAAAAGAAGAAACAGAGAAGTTGATTAATTTGATTAAATTTTCTTTTTCAACCTTGCTGTAATCGCTAAGAACTCAAAATGCACTCTCCTGATGTGATTTGGGAGCCAAGAGTATCAGAAGTGGCAGAGGAGGGGATCAGGTGTGTGCATTACGAGCACTTATTCTTAGCTGATGCCTCAAGATCTCGTGAGCATTTTGGCAGATCTATTCTGCAGTCTTTTTTATTTTAATTAGGTCTTGATGCAGTTTTTCAGGATTAATTATGAATTCATTGCATTTTAGGTATCAGAAATTATATCCACATGGACTAGTTATTATCCAAAGAAGAAAGGGCAGCTATTCAAAGATAACATGCATTTTGTGGCACTCTGAGAGATGAGTTCCATTATGCCCATTCTGCAGATAGGAAAGTGATGCAGAGAGAAACCAAGTGATTAGTCTGAAGTCTGATAGGATACTTGTGAGAGGTCAGGACTTCCACCTAGATCTTTCACACTGTGGTCAGTGTACTATCAAAAGCATAATTTTTCCTGGTTCTGGCAGTTACACAGTAAATGATGCACAGATGTGGACAAAGTAGGGTAGAGGGATGAAAGGGAGAAATAACAACTGATACTACCTTTTTTCTTTTCAGGAGCTTATTCAAGAACAAATTGAGGTGAGTTGCTCTTTGCTTCTTAAGTTGACTCTAACAATCCAAAGCTTACTGCCTGAACCAAAGGGAGTGTGTTCAGCCTCAGGTGACAGAGGTGGACTAGATAATCCACTATCTTGTCCTCATTTTTAGTTGCCTTTGTGTTACAGTTCTTTGTTCTCATATTAAATGGAAAGTAAGATAATGTTCCCTTTCTGCTTTTAGCTAGTGCAGACCACAGGAGGAGGAGCACGAGGGACACTGCCTCTGACGTTTCTGAAGGTGTTAGCTTCCCAGGCCTGTCATGGTAGGGAAACTGTACTTTTCTTTCATTCTTCTCTTTCTTTTTTTGAACCTTTCTGTTTCTACACTACATCCTCCCTGGGACAGTGTTTTCAGGATGTGTTTGCAGATATAGCAGGAATACAGACTATGTATTTCTTAGGGATGAAGAGATAATAGTCTTATCGTGGACAGCACTGAGGGACAAGCAATACTGCTCTGATTTATTTGTGTACGGGCCTAACATACTTTCCAACCTTCACCTGAAACATAGGTAGAATACAGTTCTGAGATACAGTCATCTCTGTGAACTCTGAACCATTCAAATAACAGCTCTATGAAGTGCCAAGGGGGAATGTGCTGAAATCTGCTCGGAAGCAAGTGCGAAAGAAAACTTAGCTGCTCTTTCCAAATTTTTTATTTCCTTTAAGTATCAAAAGTGCTAGTTTAACTGTGCCTGTGACCTCTCAGGTACTTTTGGAAGGAGTGCAGTAAAAATTTACATGTTCTCAGGGACTGTCACTTTCCAGTACCTGGCAATGAGCAGACCTTAAAGGTGTAGACTGCAGTAGCTCCAGGCTCTTGCAGCAGTTCCTATGCTATATATAATATCAACAATATCGTGCTGTAGGGGTAAACATGAACCACAAGCATCTGTTTTCTCAAGTGTCACTGCATTCTACAATTGGCAGTCAATACATATTATTTTTTTTATATCTAAAAAAGTCCCATGGCTGGAAGGCAGACTGCAGATGGTCTTGTGCATCTGTGAAGGCTAAAGTTTGCAAACACCTCTAAAATGACTCTCTAATGTTCTGCTTGGATTTCCTCTGCATGCCATTAAGTGCTCACATATGGAAAAGGACTTACTGGCAGGGCTAGCATTTGGTCTCAGAAGTGATGCCTGTCAGTGGCAGCCACACAGAACCAATAAAGCCTGTGGAACTGATATTAGCTGCTGTCTTGGTTTAATACTTTTGGATATGTGAACTGGTCTTCAGCCATAACACACACAAAAAAGCAAAAAAGCCCACTTGCCTCCTATGACATCACCTGAAAAACCAAAACCTAATAATTTTACCATCCATTGGACGTGGGTTAGGTGAAAGTTTAGGCCATGGAAAGCTGATCCTTATGCATCAGGCTGTTTAATTGAGCCAAGCCCCAGGTCTGCCATACTGCAGCCTTTGGGTTGCCTTTGCAGCCTACCAGCTAATCTCTGGGAGATGCCTTGTTTTAGTAAAAACCACAGTTGTAGAGGGAAGTGGAATTCTTTTTGGCAGCATGTGCAAGAATTTGTATATATTTTTCAGGAGCTATTAAGTTTAATGAGCATTTGACTTTGGAGGAGAGCTGTGAGCTTATTGAAGCTTTGTCATCTTGCAAGCTGCCCTTCCAGTGTGCTCATGGAAGACCTTCCATGCTACCTCTTGCAGACATAGACCATCTACAGCAGGAAGAACAGGTACTGTGCTGGACACACCTCTGGTAATCTGCACTCTGGATTATCAGAGGCACATCACGTATGTGTGTTAGAACTAGAATAGGCCAGTTTGAAAACTCCTCCACTGGCTTTATATTACTTGACTTTTTACATATTGTTACCAGTCAGAACATTTTAGAACATAAATCATCTGTCCTGTGAACACTTTAGCAAGGATTTTACCATATATCATTTGAATGGTCACATTGACTTGAATAGTGTCCTTAAGGTTAAGCATACATTTAAAGTAATGGCAGTTTTTAAGTGTAAAACTTAGAAAGCATATGAATTCTGTTATTCTACTAGTGGCAAAGATGCTAATTTAAAAAAAAAAAGCCTACTTCCCCAAAGTTTAAGATGCTATAAAATGGGGAAAAAACAAAGGAATAGCAACACTTACTATAAAATCATAGAGTGGTTTGGGTTGGAAGAGACTTTAAAGATCATCTAGTTCCAACTCCACCTGCCATGGGCAGGAATGCCTTCCACTAGATCAAGTTACATTTAAATTTAAAACAAAATCATTACTCCTCCCTTTTGCTATTACTGTGCTTATTGTTATTAATTGGATCCTGTTGAAAGTCAGATGGGACTTTGAATTAGATATTAGAAAAACTTTGGAATGACAGTATTAGAGCAAAGAGTATAGAAACCTTGAAGCTCATTTACTCACTGATGATTTAGTGCTTCTTAATTTTTCTCCCTCCAGCCTAAACCTAATTTGACTAGACTGCGGAAGATGGTGCGAGCATGGCAGCTATTTGGAAAAAAAGGACCCTATTCAAAAAAAGTTAAGACTGTAAGCTGCAACCACTAGAAGTGTTGGTATGATCCATGAGCCTTGTTGTTAAACAATATCCTATGTGGACCCAAGTTCTGAGCCAGTGCATTCACCAAAGTTCTGCTCCAGGTACTGACCTAAGAAGCAGAAACCAGCTAGGAGAACATGGCAGGAGGAGCCCACCCCTTGTAGCCTGGAGAAGCATCTTCAACATTAAGGAATTGTGTTCTAAGTCTGGGCCCTATGTCAGTGCTTGACTCTTGGATGCAAGGAGTTGCAGAAACTCGCAGTTACTAAAGCAAAGCACTTTTTTCCTGCAAGCACAGCATGATTTTGCATAATAGAGAGAGGAATTGAATTTGTGTATTTTATGAAATAGTGTATTTAATGAAAGTGCTTTGAAAATTGGGAGGTATTTCTTAATAAAATTAATACTAAACTCACTCTTTGGGCTCATGGCAGTGGTTGGAATGAGGACCGACCAGCTTCATAGTATTATATAGGCCAACTTAGAATCAAAAGAACATTTAACTAGGCAATGAATGACACACCCAGCTGCTTTCTCCAGCTCCTCAGAGTTTGCACTCTTGAGTGAGAGATTTATAAATCCCAGTATAACCCCACAGAAGTAACTAAGTAGTTAAATATCCATTTTGAAGACAACTGCTGATGGATTCCTATTCCTATCACATTTGCATGTGGAAGCACACCATAAAGCGTGCTGCTGCATCATAGGTGCAAGCAACTTATTACACTGGTAAAACTCCTTCTAGTTAAACAAAATAACTGCTTATGGAAAATGTGCTTAACAGTGAGATCACTGTAAACAGCCTTTATTGCAGTGTACTTTGAAGTAACAGCTTAGATGCCCCAGATTTACACATATGCCTTGCTTCAAAATCAAAGTGGCTAAGCAGCTCCACACAGCTTCTAAAGCAGCACAGAGGTCAAAATCTGTACACAAGCTCTGCCTTCTGCTGCTTTTGGGTAGGAAAGACATTGCTGAGCAAATTCCCCACTGCTTTCCCACAGCAATCTGTCTTTGTAACGTGCACTTTAATTAGCTGTTGTATCTTTCTAAAGAGAAAGGGAAGAGTCTGGAGAGTAACATGCTTCACAGTATTAGAGTTCGTAGTCATCTGGATGGTAGAGTTCGCTCATGAGGCGGTAGATGTAAGAAGGTGCATTACCCCCAATGTTAGAAATGAAGAGAGTAATGAGCTCTGGAGGGACATAGTCAAAAACTGGGCAGTGAACGTTGATCTTAGCCAGGATCTCGCCTGTAAAGTGAATAGCAGCAATATTAGACTTGAAGTACATTTAGCCTTCTGCACATCTTCCTGAGCCCCTAAACAAACTGACTATGCACGTGCCACCCTGAAGTTATTATTTAAAGAAATGCTCACAAGGCCAAAACTAAAAACCGGTGCCAAGCCTGGTGTCTTCATTTCAAAAGTCATCGTAACATAGAAATGGGGCTTTGGAAGAGACTTTGCTATCTGAAAATGGGCTTGGGTGCTGATGCCTTTCTAAAGATGGTGCTTGTGTGGGAAGCCCACTGCAGAGATACTGGGTTTCAAAAAGTTAACACAAGTTATTGGAGAGAACGGAAGCTGCCCTCAGTGTTCGCCATCTGCCCTCTCCCACAGGAAACTGCCACCTGCCTGGCATCATTATCACCATCCTGTAATAAAACACTGACTATTTCAGAGCTGAAGCAGAACTGCAAAGACAGTGTTCAAAAGAAATCCTTTTTCTGCACTTCCTGTAATAGAAAGTTACAAAATTAGATGGTTCCCAGCACTTTTCTCTGCTAAGGACAATAGGAAAGGATTTTCTGTCCTGGGTTATAGGACAGTCTTACACTTAATTTTTATGTGAGTTATTAAAAAAAAAAACCAAACTATAGCCTCAAGCAGCTTGACCGGACATATGAAGAAGAACCAGTACCTTCTGTGAATGGCAGCACTTCCTGTGGTGACACAAACTTGTGGAATGAGTCTTCTTCATTAGGGAACTAAAGAAGAAGGAGTACAGGAAGGTCAGGAAAAAGCAACCTACCTGATTATCCTAGTGAAAACAGGTCCTGGCACTGGAGAGAACTACTGGGAGAGGAAGATGACTTGCCAGGTGATATTACATTTACAGTAATTGCATAGTGTCTATGTCTAGAACCTCTCTAAATTTCTAATGTCTAAAGTGAAAGGTTTTTCCTCAGAGCTTTTAGAGCCTTCTGCAAAGCCTACAGAACTGGAACAGTGACTTCCTCAGTCTGCAACTTCATCTGACAATATTGAAAAAGTATTGAGTGTGAGAAACAGTTTTGAGCATCTCATTCTACCTCCTCTGCCTTTCAACACTAATGGTATAAACTGAAATCTGTTGTGGTTGAGGAAAAATAAGTATGGTGATGTCAGTCTCTAGTAGGCAGTGGTCTACATCCTTATACCCAATGCTCTGCTTTGCACATGGGGCAGAAGAGGGAGCTTCAAGGAGATCCTGAGGTGTGCCAGATTTGAGTGAGGATCTCCTATCTGAAGTAACAGTGCCAGATGGGGGAGATGGCTCCTTTATCAACCTTGACAGATAGTGCTCTCCAACCTAAGCTCCCACAAGTAAAAGCCCCTGCAGGTGCGGTCCTGAAGAGCTGCTGTACTTACCTGCGGTGAAAGCTTGAACATGGGAGCACACACGATGAGCGGAGTGGAGTGATGTTTAGCTGCCAGTGCCAGAGTGTGAGTCCCACTCACAGCAATCAGGGCACCATTGGCCAGGATTGTCTTTGTACCAATGATGACCTTAAAAGGGCAAATCAGCATTAGAAGATAGCATGTTCCACAGCAAACTGAGGAAGGAACACTTCCTGGCTCGGACCCTGACAGATGAGCTGGAGGAGGAGTGTGTCAGAATAGCCAGCCAGCCAAAAGCTGAAGTTATAGGGCAGCTGGATGCCTGATCTGTTTCATCTGGCACTGCCTCTGCACTGAGATGTTCCTCTCTAACAAGAACATGACTCCAGCATGGTGAAGCCAGTACAGAGAACTTCAGAGGACAAATGTATGTTCTATTGCAGGGAACACCAAGCCAAAACTGGGCTGTGGTCCCTGTTGTTCTACAAGCCTACAAAGTAAACTTTGTACAAGTAATTTGACTGCTTGCAGTAAAATGGGAATAATGTAAAGCAGCTTAAAATATATAGAAATGAATTAATGTGGCTAGATTTTAATGTTACAAGTACTTTTTTTTTCTTTTTTTTTACTTTGGGGTGCCACATCTTCATCTCTATAGAAGTACAGAACAGGTCTGTTCAAAAAGACACACCCTTCACCAGGGTGATTCCCTTCACCAGCCATCTTGTGTTCCAGGCAAGGGGGGTTTCTTCCCTTTGGAAATGCTGCTTTTTGTTCCATCTTCTTTAAAAACTGAGGTTAATCCTTTGAGGTTCTCTTGTAACTATTCTGCCTGTAAGCCACTAAACCAGAAAAACCTATCACCATGCAGTCCGTCATCATACTGACTTAGGGTTCCAGGCAATCTCCACTCCAGCTGTAAACAGGGACTATTACAATTTTGAGTCTTCAGAAATATATCCATCATTGCTGAGACCTGCATTTAGGAGGCATAAGCACTCAACCTGCCATTAATCCCTCCTCTAATGAAGCCCTCCTTACCTTGTTGACTCGAGACATGACAGCAAAAATAGCTGCATCACTCATGACAGTAGTTTCAATATTCTCTTTTGATAGACGGACGGCCATTTCATGACCCTAAAAAGAGGGAGAATCCAATTGGTCCCCTGGGACATAGCTCCTGCAGTTCAGTTGTCGAGATAGCAGCACTCAATTCTCGTCTGAATTGCAAAAATACCAAGCGATGGAACACACATACAGCCCTCTGACTGGGTAGGATGCCAGGGTAGGATAACAAGCTGTCTCCAGTCTCTCAACTGCAAAGGAACTTCCATAATGTTCAGCTTGCCGCTAGGGACAAGCTTTTAGTAAGAATGTGCAGGACAACATGGTGCCTGGAGAAGACAGCCAGCCCAGGCCTTACCTGGCAGAACGGCGCACACTCTGCCACAATGACCTGGAACTTCCGCTTGCGGGCAGCTTCCTTCAGGAAGGCCTCAACAGTGCGCGAGTAGCCGATGGTCATGATCACCTCATTGGAGTGGATGTGCTCCAGAGCCTGCATCGCAATGTTATCAGTGGTGCCCTCTGCGACAAAAGGAAGATGTAGGTGGAAAAGCAACACTTGTGCTGCTAGGACTGCCCTCCAACAAGATAATTTTTCACTAGAACCATGTTATGAGCACTAGTAGAGCAGGAGCAGCTTTTCTTCCCATTCTTTTTGCCAGAGGAGAGGGACCAAGAAGCTGGCCTTTGAATGCCCCCTGCATCCTAGCTACACATAGAAACAGCTCTATTGAAAATTCTGTCATGAGGGGAGTGGATTGTGTCAGCGCTATTCTAGATAACCACCATGCACATAGCCCTTCAACAGTTTTGCAGTTCAATAGCAAGGCAACCTGGGCCTCAGAAGGCAGTCAGGTCCCTGATCTGTCACAAGTATCACAGAAAAAGAAAAATGTATCACGGTGCTTTGTGACAAGGGTCAGGTTATATGTGCAAAGGGATTAAGTCCAACCTTGGCATATTTTTTACACTCTTCTTTGGAGGACTCAAGACTTCCCAGAGGACCAAGAGCACAAGCCAACAACCCCCATGCTGTTCCCTCAATGTTCCACCCACCTCCCTGTAAAGCAGAGGACTTAGTTTAAGTCCTGGTAGCAGCAGGGCTTCAGTCCCTTAGTTCCTTCAGATTAAGCCTCCCATATCCTTGCTGTTTTCTTTCCACCTAGAGAAGGGGGAAGCATCAGTCCCATCCCATAAGAAGTTCCTCTCGGGAGCAGTTCAGACCCATCCGTACCTAGCTCTATCAGCATCTCATTAATAGCTTCAATAACGTTAGCTCTGAGGGAGGGATAAGGGGTTCTGAAATCCTCGCTCAGTCCTCCAGAAGTCAGGAGTTTGTGCAGGGATTCTTGCTGATCACTTTCCTCACTGCGCCCATGAAGCCTGTGGAGAGAAGCAGCTCTTCAGCCTCAGGAAAGAGCGCAGGGCCACAGCCAGGCTGAGCAATGACCCCACAGCACAGCACACTTGGATGTGAGGAGACAGGAAGGAAAGCCACACGGAGGAGGCACACCACACCAATAAGCTTCCCTAGCTGTCTAGGCAGAGACACACTCAAATCTCTGCCAGAAGTGCTGCCTTAATTCATGTGCAAACACTGCTGTCCACAGATGAGAAGCAGGCTCGAGGCTGCTGCTCCAGCAGGATGGACCCTCCTGGGAATAGGAGAGAATAGCCCAAGGTCAGGGCACAGACTGTTCTCATGCACCCACAACACATACACCAAGTGGTTTCTATAGAGGAAATGTCATCAGCCACACTGGAAGCAACAGGCTTGCCTTTGATGTTAAACTTGCTAAATCCTTCTCTAAGAAAGAGGGGAGAAAGGAATGATGGAAACTAACGCGGTTTCAGAGAAGCAACTGAACATGTTGCACGGGAGGGCTGTTCTAGGCTTCTAGAGAGATACTGGCAGCAAAAGGGAAACTTCACCTGCCATATTCCTCACGAATGACCTTCAATACTCGTCGCACCATGTTGCCCACAGTTGTCTCTGACGGCTGCGCTGCCGTCATCCTCTGGCCCTCTGTCCGGATCAGATCCATAAGCTCCCCTGGAAGAGAGGAGGGCCTTGGTTATCGCTGCCCAGAGCGAACCCACGTGAGCATCAAACCAGCGCATCCCCTCAACATCCCAGGGCCAGCAGCTGCTCCGGCACGGGCACCTCAGCACCAAGAACAGGAAGGAGCCTCTCACAGAGCTGCTCGTCCCACGGCGGGTTCTGCAGTGGGAATCGCTTGGACACAATGCGGACTTACGGAAGACCATAAGCGGTGCATTTAGTGAAAGAGGAAACCACGTGCTGCTGGAAAGGTCCGTGCTCGAACTGACGCCGCTGGAAAAGCCAGGCTGGAGCGAGGGAGCTCCTCAGGCAATGCCGCTCGGGAGCACTGCGGGCTGCGAAAAGCAGTGCGGCGGCAGGACAAGCACTGGGAACCCACTGGCCGCTGCCAGCGAGGCTCCAGTTCCCGGGGGCTCCATCACTGGCCCTGCCCCGGCCTCGCTGCTCCCTCCGCACCGAGAGCCGCGACCGAGGCGCCGGGCCTCGCAGAAGCTCCCCCGCCACTGCCCCCCCGACGCCGGGCCCTGCCGCCACCCGGCTCTCACCGGCTCGGCTCCATCGCCCGTGCCCGACGATCTTCCGCAGCAACGACAGCGTCTGCCGCGCCGTGTCCTCGGAGCGCGGCCGCTCCCCACCGCGCCGCAGCCGCGCCGCGAAGGCCTCGATCTGCTCCGAGAGCTCCGAGCCGCGCTCGGCGGCGCCCGGCATGGCGGCGGCCCTTCCGCTTCCGCCACGCCGCCGCTCCATTGGCAGGGCTGCCGAGGTACGCCCGCCCCCCGGCGGTGGCCAGCCAATGAGCGGCAGCGCTGCCGTTTCCCGGAAGACGGGCGGGGCCCGGGGCCGCGGGCAGGCCCGCCCGGAGGGGTTTACTTTGGACCGGGCGGCGGGCTGGGGGTGAAGAGCCAAAGCAAATGGGCTGGGAAAGGCGCAGTTCCTGGCAGTCCAATTGTTCTTGCTGGCAGAGCCAGAACCGGCCCTGGATAAGGCAGGAATGTAGCTCCTTTGTGTCTGGTTCCTGGAGCAATGTGTTCAAGGAACAGGCAGGAGCCACGGAATGATTCTCATTGTGGTGCTGCTTTACTCTGTGGCTCTGATCTGCGTCCTGTTGTTTTAGATTAGGAAATCAAAGCAAACTGGCTTATGCTGGAAGCTTTCAGCAGTTGCTTCATGCAGAGGCCTGTGGGGCCTTGGATGTACCTCACATCTTTTTTGTGCTTGTCTGGTTCCTTTAGGACTCGCCCTACAGCCAGCTGCCATCCAGCGACTCTTGGGTCTCCGGCAACATACCAACAGCTGGTGTGCTGGCTGTTCAGGACTTAATGCAGGTGATTTGTCGTCCAAAACCTGAGATGGACTGAGAGTCCTTCCAGACCTCTCTCCTCCTCCTTCCTCAAGTGCCCCTGTATGCCTGGAAGCCAGAGCACTCGGCAGCCTGGAAAAGAAGAGCTTGTCTTGTCCTTTGCCCCTGGAGAGAGTCAGTGGAGGGTGACAGGGTTTGCCCAGCTATTGGCTCTGCTGTGCTGACTGGCTACGTCCTGGTTCCCTGATGCCTTCTCTCCCCCTTCTCTTCCTGTAAGTGTCTATTTTCTTCCATCACGTGTAAATCAGAGGCTTCCTGGAGCAAGGCCTGCCCAGCTCTGCATCTGTGTGGGGAAACCCCATCCCCCTTTGCCCCTCTGCACAGCCATGTTTCAGGTAGGGCAGAGCAGGACTGCCCATGCCCATCAGCTGCCTGCTGCTGCCCCTGGCTGTGCCCATGCAGTGCTGTGTGCCAGCTGCCTTGGTTAGCAGAAACAGCTCCCACACATGCACCCAGGGACTGGGACATGCAGTGAATTAGCAAAAAAAAAAAAAATCATTGCTTTGGAACTTTCCTTTGTTTACTTATCTTGCTAGTAAACAGAGCAGCTCTTGGAGATTAGGCAGGACAGAGAAGAGGAAGGGAAATTGGGCCCTGAGGTTATGACCTCCTTGTGGGTGCTGGGCTGTTTACATTCCCTGCTCCAGTCCCAGTAACTATTATGGGACAGTTTCTTCCCAGTGCCTTGCCAGGCTGCAGAGCTTTTTCCCTTTTTGTGCTGTTCTTGCCCTGTTCCCTACAGCAGTTTCTGCCGGGCACTGCTGCCACAGCTGGCATAAGACAACTGGCAGTCTGGTGTCCCCTGAGGGGCAGTCCTGCACTTGGTCTGTTGCCTTGTGTTTCATGAATGAAAGCCTCCGAATGGGGATTTCAGGAGCTGTTAGCCTTGCATAGCTGAGCTGAGCCAGAACCTGTGGCTCTCTGGAGAGCTGAAAGGCAAAATCCAGGCTGCTCAGAAGGACCATGGCTACAAGACACCTGGTTGTCATTAGCCAGCAGCTACTGTCAGGACCCAGTGGTTAGACAAGGAGTGCCCAGGAGGACTGAAAATGAGAGTGAGGAGGAGGAGTGGCAGCAAAGGCAGTGCAGGGACTGTGGGGCAAGTGGAGAAGGCAGCTGGAAAGATGCATGTTGGTGTCCTGGTGTACTCTGCTAAAATCTTGCTGCCTTGTAGGCTGTTCTGGCCACTGTGGCAGAAGCAATAAGATGGGGGATGTATGTGTGCATCTGGGGGCAGCTGGAAGGAGTCTCACCTGGTGGTCCACAGCTGCTGAGTGTTTCAGAGCAGGACGCCCCCTCTGCTGCTACAGACACAGCCTCCTCCACAGCACACCCTCCTTCCCTTCCTGGGTGTACCCATGACTCTGGGGCAGAGTCGATGGCTTCAGCTTCCCAGCTGGTGCATGAGCAAGCAAGGAAGCTGACACAACTGCAGACGGTGCTGGTGCTGGAGACAAAAGAGCTGAGTAGGGGATGAGCTGGCTGGATGAGCATGGCAGTACGTTTTATGGGCCTGCAGTGGGGCTGAAAACTGTCTCACCTCCTTGGAGAGCTGCCAGCCTACCTAGGACAGCATCCTGCTCTGTACCTTCAGGGATGGCTGCTGGAGACACTGCTTTTCTCCTCCCAGTGAACTCTGCATCCCTGGAGGCTGAATGTCATCCCCCAAGTGTTCATGTGAGGGAGGACAAGGCAGGACAGAGGCTGGGTAGAGCCTGGGAGCACTGGAACATCATGTACTGGGAGGCTGTTTGGATTAGAAACTCTCAGCGGGTAAGTGGGCTGGACAAAATGCCAGGGAGGGGAATCACTTTCCTGAACTCTAGTAATTGGACTCGTCTGCAACACCAGGGTAAGCAAAGTGAGCTGCTCACGCTCGGCACAGGCGAAGGGAAGGAGCCAGGAGAGGAGAGCCAGCTGAGCCACGGCCCAGCAGGAGCAACAGTGCAGGCTGTCAGCACAGCATGGACTGTGAAGACTGGATGGGCAACACGGGAAGAAGCAGTGTTACTGCTGGGTGTCTAAGCCACTTGCTGAGCACAAGTGACTGAGTTAAGAATGTCACAGTGCATGGGAGTGGGGGGAACATGAAGCACAGTCTAAGAAGAAGGATGCACCAAAGGTATCTTTGGTGTGACATGATTGCCCATGCTCAAATGCCTGAGACAAAAACAAGTCAAGCCCAAAGCTCTTGCAGCCACTGATGTAGAGGCAGGAGTGAATGTGCTGAAGGTCTGAGGGAACCCAAACCAGTGTTTTCAGCATGCTACAGGGGAGAAAGCAGGTCACTTAGTAAGTCAAGGGAATGAAAATAATGAGCTGAACTGAGTGTGGAATGCATCTTTAAAACTCAAGCTTCTAGGAGAAGACAAACCTCCCAAACAAACAGCTGGTGATCAAATGCAGGTATGTGAATAGCTGGAAAGCTGACCTCTGCAGCTCTGCAGGCGCACGCACACATTGTCTGAGTCATCAACAGTTTTGGCATGCTTGAAATTCGCATCTGACACTGCAGGTACCAGGGCACGTGTTCTGCTGGTCTTCGCTGATGACCCTGGTAACAACTGTCTCCTAAACTGATCATCCTCTGGAAAGTCTGGCTGCCATAACTGCCTGGGTGGCCAAAGAGAAACAGGCAAGGCTTGCTTTGGAGAATAGCGGGATGGATTTAGTGCCTCAGGTTAGTGAAGGATTTGATGCAGCTTCTTGCTTGGCCGCCCGCGTGTACGTGCGCTTGTCTCTGCCTGGAAAACGGCTGCTGTCTCATCCTCACGTCAGCACAGCACCCACAGGCAGGCTGATCCCATAGCCAGACCCTTGCAATACCGATGGAGTCCACAATCCCCATGGAAAATGAGTAGGCGGTTCTGAATTTGGCTCAGGAACCATCTCTCCTGCCAGCAAGTTTGCAATTTGCACCCCACTCCTTTTAGGAGCCTTAAAAATAGAGACCAAGGCTGGGAAGCAGGAAGGTTTTTCTAGGGTTTGTTGTGGAAGCAGCCCAGGGTGGGCTGCGTCTCGCCCTTCCCGGCCCCTGGGAGAGGCATGGGAAGCTGGCATCCGAATGCCTGCCCTGGATGTGGAGCCTCACTTGTCGGCTCATTCATCTATGGCAATTGCCCAGGTCTCCTCTTGGGATGCAGGCAGCTGGAGGCAGCCAGTTCAAAGGCCAGGCTGGTCAGGAAGAGATGAGGGAAGTGTGGGAAGTCACTGCATGTCATGTAGGAAAATAAACCACAACAAGGGATGAGGGAGCATGATACAGAGCTGGGCAGGAGGTGCTGTCCTCAGCATCACTAGCAGTGTGCTGGGCCTTCATACCCCGAAAAGGCGTTGGCTTTGCTCAGTGCCACCAAAGGCACAAACACTCAGAAAGCTCAGTGGCATCGTGCAGGTGTTGGCTGTGGCTCTGTCACTGCTCAGAGGATACATGGCAGGCTGGCTGGGCCACAGAGGAGATGATGCTGGGGGCCCATCCCTCCAGGCTGGCTTCAGAGAAGCTCTGGAGCAAACCTGGCACAGCTGCAGGAAGCCAAGCCCTTGGGGTGAGACAAAGTGTGGCCTGGATGCTTTGTGGTCACCAAGGGGGTCCGTGACACCAGCAGTCTGGGTTGCTTCCTGGTCACCAGCCAGCTCCCCACAGTTCCTCTGCTCACGTGCTCCCGGCAGTGCAGCTGGCCCCGGGCTTGCTTTGCTCATTGTCTGCTGCGGGTGATGGCAGCTATTCAGCGGCTGCCAGGTTTCAGGGAAAGGGAGAGATGAGCCACTCCTCCACCCACGTTCTGGGAAAGCCTCTGGGATGAAGCCCTGCCGATGCACACGTTCGTTCCTCAGCAAGGAGAGTGTGCTGTGGAGCCTGCATCCCCCTCTGTCCACATCCCACAGCCCCCTTATCAGCAGGCATGATGCTGGGGAGCAGAGCTTGGAAGCAGCCCTGGCTGCTGCCCCATCGCACACAATAGTGGAGTCTGCTGCTCCCGTCTCCTTGCCTGTTTGCCTTCCAGAGCCAGGCAGAGTCTTGCCATCACTATTATTTTGCTTTGTGTCAATATTATGACAGCTAAAAGCAGGAGAACTGCATCCACATGATAAGCAGCCAGAAGCTCTGGGCTGGGTGTGGATCGGGTTCCAGTTTGGCAGGGGAGAAAAGTGCCTGGCAGCCCCTGCCCACTGGCTGGCTGGGCCTGGAAAGCTGGGAGGTGAGGGGCAGCAGCAGAGCAGCAGGCAGTTCATGCCTGAGTGCCTCTCCTCTCTGTTCAGTGCTTACTGCCCTTTCCCCAGGGCAGATGAAGCATGATAAATGTGCAGAATATGCTTGCTTCTCTGGTGGAAAAGTAACCTCTATCTGTTTCCTGGGGAGAGGGCTGCTCTGCTCCCACTGGGAGCGTCTCACCCCTCCCGCGGTTACCATACCCTGTGCCTCCCGCCCCGTTTAGGCCCAGGGTGTTCCATCTCTGCCGGTAGCGGAAGGTCACACACACTGCTACACCAATCTGTCCTGGCCACAGCCCTTGTTTTTCCCAAACAGCATTCTGCAGCTGCTGGAGAGAAATTCGTGCAGGCTTTCTGGGGTTTGGAGGCTCAGGTCCCACTGGGGGCTTCAGGAGAGGAGCTTGGACAGAACAGGGTGAGGTGTGCTGTGAGTGCTGTGTCACTGTGGACTCTTGGCAGCTCATGTGCAAGGGGCTGTTGTTTTTGCGCAGTGACTGCACTCGCTGTTGAGGCTGCTGACAGAACACTTACCTGTAGGCACCCACGTATGCTCAGGGCTGCAGTTTGGCTCCTCACCCTGCTCCTGGGTTGTGCATTCCTGCAAACACCCATGGTCTGGCCAGTCCCTGCCGCATGTGGCTCCTCATCCCCTGGACACTGAGCATGGGTGCCCAGCAGGGTGTGCTCCCTAGTCCCCTCCCCACCAGGCACAGCTGACTGATGGCTAGGCTGGGAAATGGCTTGTGGTCATTAACCCTCCCATCCACTGCTGGCATTGCTTTGCCATCTGCCCACAGCTTTGCCCTGGTGGGAAGGCAACTCTGTCCCCTGCCCCAGGCTCAGTCTCAGCCCTAAACTAAGCCTCTGCTGAAAGTGGAAGTGCTAAGCTGAGCAGTACTGGGTCAGCCAACACTGACCTGTTCCTGGAACACTGGCTGGATGAGGGCCACGGCTTCCCAGGGCTTGGATCTGGCAATCTCAAGGACCTCCTCCTTGGTGGCATTGTCCATGTCCCCATGGGGGATTTAAGTCATGCCTGGAAGCAGCATCCAGGCTTGCCACAGGTTCCCATTGCCCAGGTCCTCTGCCTTGAGTGCTCTCAGGTAGCCCTTGTGCCCATCCCGTGCCCCTCCGAATCTCTTGTATGACCTAGGCCAGCCCCCGGTGCCTGTGACCCATGGGGACCAGACCCTGCTGTCCCAAGGCATGGGGTTGGACTGTCAGGTGCCTGTGGTTTTGGTTGTGGGTCCCCAGGGAAGCTGAACTCCCCTCCCCAGGAACCAAAACAAACACCAGAGTTCCTGCCACGTGCGGCCGGGGCTGACTAAGGCCGGACGCTTCCGTCTGCCGCGGGCAGCGGTGGCCGGGGCTGTGAGCCACCACCATGGGGGTGCACGGCACAGCCCATTTCCCCCTATTGTCATTCTCCCCCTCAGCAAACACATCCCCCTGTGCACCTGGGCTGGGAGAGGCACTGACGCCACCGTGGCCAGCGGCCAGGGATGAGAGATGTGCTGCCAAGGGCATCTTTCGGAGTCAGATCTGCTGCAGCAGAGCTCTGAGGAGTCCTTAAGGGCCCAGGTGCCCAGGCAGGTTGTTTGCAAGTTGTTTCCTTGAGGAGCAACACTGACCATCCAGGGGTCACTGGCGCAGCCCTGCTTGCCTGCAAGGGCACTGGAGAGCCCTGCATTTCCCAGAAGTCAGCAGCAGTCTCCTGGCAGAGAGGCCTAGGTTCCTGCTGTCCAGAGGCTAGGGCTGAGGAGGCCCCTGCCAGACCATTCCCATCCTCATTCTTACTCTCAAATGCAGGTACAAGCAGCTCTAACAGCCAGTCTCAAGCCCCTCTGTCTTTCACCTTGCATCCCCACTGCAGAGACACAAGCTGCAGATGATTGATCTGGTTTATCTCAGCATTAGCCATTGGACCAAGCCACTGATAGTAGAGCTTAGGAGAGTCTCTTAGGAGAGATCAGGGCCAGGGAAAGCAATCAAATGAAACAGCAAGGGTGAGACATGGGTGCTGTGGGATAAAGGGTAGGTGTGAGGAGCCCAGTGCCTTACATCCTCGTGCTGCTTTGACCTCGGGACTGCATTCACGGTGCAGGACGTAGGTAGCTGCTGGAGGGGCTCTTGCCCACTGGGGTCAGCCATGTAGAGGGTGACTGTGCCAGGCACTGGAGCACAGAAGGTTTGGCACTTCCCTTGGTGGAAGCCTAAAGCTTTGATGAGACTGACTCTGGTGTCCTAAATAACAGCAGAACAAAAATAATGCCCAGAGGATTTCAGAGGTGTTCTCTGGGGGCTTCAGGGGTGATGCGGGAGATCCTTAAGCCTACAGTCAGCTTAAGAGTGACTCAGGGACAAGTTTTTGTTGGGCTCTTTCCATGTGAGATGCCAAAGGTGGGATTTTGCAGGAGATAAGTTGCCCGCAAAGGGATTTTGATGCTGAAATGGGGCTGTTTTACAGAAAAGGTGACTTAGAAGGACCTCACCTGTGATGCACAGGGTGAGGTTTTGCAGGGGAGAGCAGCTGCCTGCTCTGGGCTCCTTCAGTGCTCATGGGCAGCCAAGGGTCTTGCTCTTGCCCCTTACCCAGAAGGTGTAGGCAGCATGGAGGTGAACCTGTTTCCTGGCAGGGATGTGCCATGGCATGCTTGCAGCCGGGTGCCAGGGCTGGCCTTCTCCACTGGACAGCCAGGGTTTGCCAGCAGCAAGGAGCCACAGCAAGCTTTGTGAGCAGGGCAGGGGGGTGGCACAGACAGGTAGTGGCATATTCAAGGCAATGCTCTCATCCAGCAGCCACCACATGGGGCTCACCGAAGGGGAGGAATCTGCTCTTTAAGGAAACATCTCTATTTGCCTTATGTCCCTGGCTGTTCCTTGAGCCTCCTCTGTCCCTTGTTCCCAAAGTGCATAACGCTGCTCCCCAGAGCCGGGTGGGAGGCGGTGCGAGGGACATGCCGGTACATTTATAGAATCGACCTCCAGCCCTATCCTGCAGCTGGGGAGGGGCAGATTTGGCCCCAGAGACGGAGCATGGCGGAGGGGAAAGCAAGCAATTGTGGCCCTAGCCAGCTGGATGTTTCTCCCATAGGCAGGAGGATGTTGCTGGTCACAGGTTACCAGTGTCCAAATATTATTTCTCTTCTCCTGTCTCTGTTCCATGCTGCCTAGAAAGTGGATGCTCATCCCAGGAATGTAAACTCTGCCCAAGGCCTCTGAGGAAACAGCTTCAGACCAGGAACAGGATTGCACTCGGCAATTAAGGGCTGGTCCCCCCAGCCACAGGACTCCTTGGGGAGAGCCCTTTGCTCCAGCGCCAGAGGCTGGCCTTGTGTCTGAGAGGTGGCCCCAAGGGACCTTCCTGCAAGGACAGGCATGAGGCCCTGTGTGGTCACGGTCTTTGCAATAACAGGATTCTCTCTGTCCAACGAGTTGGCAGCAGCTGCTGCTCAGGGCGGCCTCTGCTCTTGGGTAGGAGGAAATGTTCCCTTCACCCCCATCTCACAACTATCCCTGTGAAAGGTGTGGGGAGGGGTCCTCTTGGCCCAGGAGAGTCTGTAGGGTGATAGAGGGAGAGCATGGGCATGCTCCAGTCATGGTGTTAAGGATGTTACCTGCTCCTTGCTGCCGAGCCAGTGGTGAGAGTATGAACAGGCACCAAAGCCCCCAGCAGCTGCTGAGCTGGTGCTGTGCCGCTGAGTGATGAACTGCAGCACACCCCGACTTGCAGTGGGGCTGGGATTTCTGTGTGCTTATCTCTCCACCATCTCCATGCTAATTTGCCAGGCTTTGCTCCAGCAGCTTTCTCACACACTCAGTAGTACCAATGCCTGGAAGCTCTGGACAGAGCTCAGCTCCCGCTGACGCCTGAGCCGCTGCCACCTGCACGGCCCAACAGGGCTGAGGACAGGCAGCTGGCGCGTCCTGCATACCCACGGGTATGCGGTGGGACAGGCCGCTGATGTCCTCATGCTGCAGGGACAGACCTCACACAGTGGGGGGTAGGGAAGCCCTGGAGCAGCCTCCCCACTCTCCCAGGAGGACAGAAACATGAATCCTGGCATGGATACAGAGCCCATTATTTCCCTGGGACCTGCAGCCCACGGGGGATCGTGTTGCGTGTTGGCATCTCTTCACACCTCCCTTAGCTCCAGAGTCCCTGGCCGCTGGGGCTTAAAAATAGAACAGAAAATGCCACAGAGCTCCTTTGGGCTGGCAGCAGGATTAGGGCCCAGACCTGCTGTGCACCCTTCCCTTCCAAGCTTGAGGGACCTGCCATGGTGGGCAGAACCAGGATGCTGTACCTGGGGCTAGTGGGGGCTGGAAACCCTTGGAAAGGGCTCCGATGGGGCAGGCACGGGGCAGTTTGCCCCACAGAATGGGGTGGGTGGACATTCATGGGATGTCTGAGTGGGTACAGGACAACAGCAGGGGAATGGGAAGGATGGGTGGGGAAGGGGCTGTCGTGTGGGCACAGGGCAGCCAGATGGGCACAAGGTGAGTGACGAGCGTAGGGAAGTGAATTCAGCGAGCCGAGGAGGCCAACACAGCCTCGGGGCTGCCCGCCCGCCGGGGATGCACCGGGCATGGGCCAGTCCCTTGAAGCGCCGGGGTAGCCCGATGGAGAAACGGCCGGAGGCAGCGCGGGGGGCTGGAGGAGGGGGCTCCGCCACGCCCGGGGGCACCGACCGTCCCCGCGGCCGCCGGGGCCGGGCACCTGCTCCCGCCCCGCGGCGGGGCCGGGGCGGGGCCGCGGCGGGGCGGTGGCGGTGAAATACGGCGACAGAGCGGGGCGCGCTCCCATGGCCCGGTGGCGGCGGAGGCGGCACGGCGGGGCCGGTGGCCTGGCGGCGGGGCGGCTATGCCGGGGGCGGCGGGGCGGGAGCGACGGCGCTGAGTCGGTGCCGGGGCGGCGGGAGCGGCGATGCGGCTGCTCGGCGCCTTCCTGCGGCTACTGGTGGCCGGGACGCTGGGGGCGCCGCCCGCTCCGGTGAGAGCCGAGGGGTGGGAGGGGGATCGGAGCGGGGGCAGCCCCGTCCCCCCGGTGCCGCTGCTCGGGGTGGCCGTGACGGCCCGGGCAGCTCCTCTCGGCGCTGGGCGGGGGAGCGGCGGCGAGTCGCCCCGTGCCCCCCCGCTAGCGCCCGCCTTTCCCTCCCCGCAGGCCCCGGAGGAGCGGGGGACCGCCAGCGCGGAGTCGTCCGGTGAGTTGGCTGTAGGCGGCCGCCGGTGCCCCGGCTGGGAGGGGGCGGCAGTCCTGGGAGGGCTGCGCGCCGGGCCGGGGTGCGCTCGGTGTTCTCTGAGGTATTTTGCCTCCAGAGCCCCGCGGCGACGCCCGGGGAGGCAGCGGGGAGCTGTGCCGGCGTTCGGTCCCGCAGCTGTTTCCCGCAGCCCGCTCCGGGCGCTTGCGGTACCGGGCACCGCCGCGGGCGGGAGCGGAGCGCAGCCCTGTCTCTGGCTTGCCGTCACTCCGGTGCCGGCGTGCGGGGTCCCGAGTGGGAGCGCTCCGCTCCGGCTGCCTTCTGCTCTCCCCGCTGGGAAGCCCGAGGGGGCGGCTGTCTGCCCGAGGGAGGGCTGGGGAGCGGGGGAGCCCCGCCGCTGCGGGGGCTGCGAGTGAGCAGAGTGCTTGGGGAGGAGACGGAGCTGGCGGGCAGAGGGAGAAAGAGCCCATCGGGGTGGCTGTGGTGGCTGTGCGAGCCCCCCGCACCAGTGAGTGATGGACTTACTAGGCAAAGGGGGTCCTCTGCATCCCTGTGCCCCATGATGGCTGTAGGACCCCACCGCGGCTGCTGCACCTGCCCTGGCGGCCTCTCTGGACGCCTCCTCATAGACCCTGTCCCGGTCTCTTGCAGTCCTGACTTTTCGGGAGATCTGGAATCGTAGTTTCTGCCGGCCGCTGGAGCAGCTGGTAGACGTCACTAACGAGTTCCCTAACGAGGTGGAGTACATTTTCAGACCCTCCTGCGTCTCCCTGCAGCGCTGTGGAGGCTGTTGTGGGGACGAGGGTCTCCGCTGTGTCCCCGTGGAGACCAGCACGGTCACCATGCAGGTATGTGCTGCCCCTGCGGGGCCGTGGCTGCTCCGCGGAGGTAGTGGGCTGTTCACCAAGGACCAGGAGGGTGAACTTGCAGACATCGTAGCAGCATGGCTAACAAGGGAGGGGGCTTACAACTGCTCAAATGCATGCCAAGCCAGGAGGGTCCCTCTGCCGGCTCTTTGGGCTTACTCCTGAGGCTAGGTGTCACTCCTGGTGGTACTGGCCTCACTCCCTGCTTCCCTGCCCTCTCCTTTCTGTGTGGGCCATCTTGTTCATTGCTGTCATCTTTCCAGACCTTCCCTGTCTTGTGATGGTGTTGGGTGTCTTCCACTTGCCCATGACTGCCTGCTGGGACAAAGCGGGCGCTGCCCCTGAATCGCAGGGAGAAGTGAGGCTCTCCTGTATCTGGCGATGCCTGTGGTGGTGCTGACAGTGAATGCCCCCACGCTGGGGGCGTGGTGAACGTGAAGGGCTGAGCCAGCCACGTTTTCAGTCTCCACTGTGGGAGCTGTGAGATGTGGGATGGGACATCCTGGGCTGGTCGACTCTCCCCCAGGCGTTGGGCAGCAGCTGTCCTCACACTGCAGCCCTTCCACTGTGCTGCCAGAGATCAACCTGCTGATGCTGCAGGGAGCAGGGAAAAGCTCTGCTTTGCCATGGCTGACAGATTAGAGTGTACCTGCAATAAATCATCTGTGATTTTGCTCCCTCAGGGTTTGAAAGTGTGGTGGAAAAGGCAGGGTGGGAGTTTCCAAAAACTCTTGGCTGAGGTGGAGCAAGGGCCTGACATGAACAAGAGGCAGCTCCCCAAGCATAGGTCTCCCTCCATGGGAAGGATCCTGCTGCTGTGCACAGGGTGGCAATGCCAGACTCTTCTGCAGGGGCTAGTGTGGATCACGTCAATGATGAACATACTCTGTGAAGCCCCTGGATGTCTATCCTGAACTTCAGGCTGGGCTGTGGAGTGACACGTGATAGGGCAAATCCTATACTCCTGGATGGGAGAGGCACTGTGATACTGACTCCAGTCAGTTCACACTCAGTGCTGTGGGAAAGGGGATGGCAGCAATGGGAATGGTCTGGAAAACCTGCCGATGGAGGATATTTTCTTCAGAGAAGGGAGATGTGCAAAGTGGTCAAATATGAGAAAGCTTTCCGCAATGGCAGACACAGAAAAATCTCTTCTAAGGCTGGGAAATCCCAAGACCATGGGACTTAAATTAAAGCCCTGAAGCCATGGGATGGCACTAACAGAGCCTCCCAAGCTGCTGGGGCAGCTGGACCTGGCCGGTGCTGCCTACGTGTAGAGATGGAGTCTCTGTTGTTGGAGGTCCCGAGGAACAGGTTAGACATGTGTCTTCCTGAGAGGCTGGGGTGGCAAGGCACTGGCTCAGGAGCCCTTCCAGCCCCCTCCTGCTGCTGGCTGGGAAGTAACCTTTGCTCCTCTTTCAGCTCCTGAAGATAAAGCCAAATGGGGAGGCACCCTACGTGGAGATGGCGTTCACTGAGCACAAGCAGTGCGAGTGCAGGTAGGGACTCCTGGGCTTGTTTTACACCTCTAGCGAGAGTCACTCTGCCAGCTCACCCTGCGTGTGGCATTGTGCCCCAAGGTCAGGCACCACACACCGCCTGCAGGGCTGAGGCAACCGTGGCTCTGTGAGGAGGCATGCCTGTGCCCCCCAGCCCTGCGGCTGCCTTGGCATGCCTGTGCTCCTCTGGCCAGAGGATCTGCCTGTGGCTAAAGGAGCAAGGCTGATGGCTCTGAGGCAGGTGTTTGGTGTGTCCAGGCTGGTGGCTCAGAGGGAAGTCCATGGTTTGGCATGCTTGAGTGTGACTGTGGCCCAAAGAGAAAGCTCAACAGCTGGGCCTTGGGCCTCCATTTAATGGAGGCTGCTCCAGACAGAGCTGGGAAGCAGAGGTCTACATCCAAGCCAACAAATGAAAGCTTGAAACATGCAGCACCAACATGGTGTGGATATCCAGCACAGGAATGGATGTGCAGCACCAACCTGCCACATACTCCTGGCACCTAGTGAACCCCTTGAGGTGCTCACTGTGTCCCAGAAGTGGTGAAAGCTTGGGCAGGATGGGGCCTCTGCCTGGGGACTGCAGTGCTGTCGGAGCAGTGAGTAGCTCTGGTGCTGCCCACATCTGGTCCCTGCCACAGAGCCTCTCCAGCGTTGTCTGTGTAGGGAGTCCTGGCAATCACTCTCCATGATCCAAAGGTGATTTAGTATTGCAAAAACTGGGGGATGATTGTCCTGCTGGGCAGCCGTTAGACACGATCCTTGCCTGGAAGAAGAGCCTGAGGATCCCCGGGTTGGTATTCCCCTGCAGTTTTATGAGCAGATGTACTGGAGCAGACCCAGCTCCATGCTCTCTCTAGAGTGTCTGTCACTGGATGCAGAAGGGAGTGGAAAGAAGCACATGTGTTACTTCCCCCCCTCTCCACTTCCAGCTATTTTCCACGCAGGGAATTTCCTAAGCTTTTTGTGGTTTTTCTACCTAGGGTAACTCCCAGGGGATCTCCTATGAGCACTTGTGTAGGCTGCCTTAGAATCTGCGAAAACTTCTTGCTGCAGCTGCTCTTGGCTTCTCCTTAAGCTTCTTCCACACCTGCATATTGCTCCTTTCTGTAGTGCAGGCATGGTAGATGTCCTCGCCTTGACCCCTGAAGGGGATGCTTAAGCCAAGTGTGTTGTGGCTGAGAACCACTACCGAAACTTTGCAGCAAATCCCACATGTCTGTTACTCAGAATGTTGCATCTTGTTTAACTATGAGCTATGAAAGCTGTTGCTGAGACCAGCTGAGACTTAACTTACCTCATTGGCAAAATGTTGCATCCCCAGGGGAGCCACCAAAGCTGGCCAGCCCCTTTGCAGTCTCTGCCTTCTCTCTGCCTACTGTAATTAGCTCCTGGCTGAGGAGTTGATAAAATGGAGAGAAGTGATATTGGGTCTGTTTTAAGCACAAATGATAACAGGTAGATTGTGCTATGCACTGGGGCATGTCAATAAGCCACCTCCTGCAGCTCAACATGCAGCAATGCCCAATAACCACTCCACTCTGTCTTTTTCTCACTCTGCAGGCCCCGGCAGGACCTGATGAGGTTGGGAAGGTAAGTAACATCGGGGGCAACATTACTGGCAGGGATTGTGGGACTCATCTCCCACACATCAGCCCCTCTTGTGGTACTTTCCTTTTGAAGGAGGAGGTCCAAGAGCCGAGGTAAGAGAAGACAAGACAAGAAGGGACGGAAAGACTGTGAACTGTAAGTGAGCAGGGGCAGGTATGGGTGCTGTCTTGCGGGTTAATTTCTTTGGGATGAGCATCTTCTTTAAACATTTAGATCTTTACTGACACTGTGAGAAGTGAGGGATTTGTGCAGAGCAGACATAGAAGAAAGCAGGAGGGGACAGTGGGCAGCTGTGGGGAGATAGGTTTTTTACTGAAGGCTCAATCGGTGCTTCATAGTCTCCAGGCTCAGCTGCTCAAAGCTGGACAGGGTGGGGATGGATGGACTGGTTGACTTGATGGTGCTTAGCTCTATCACCATCGTAGACCACGCTAGGTTTCCTGAATCCATGAATTTCCAGTTTCAGCCTCATGTTGCTGCCAACTGTGTCTTTCCTGCTGTCCTTGACTGGTCATTGTTTGGGTTATTCTACCCTTTCCATCCTTTAGCTCACTTTCTCAATCCTCTTGCTATGACAGCACAGACTGGACTCATTGTGGGCACTTCTGAGGTATGTCACCTGTGGCTGGCACTTTCCTCTAGCATTTCCCCATTTTGTCTGAAGCCTGCTGTTAGGGGCTCAACCAGCCCCAGCCCCATCGCTCTCACTCCTCCCCATGAAGAGGCTGCCTGCAGTCCCTACCTCTGCAGTTTGGTGTCAGAGGGGCCAGGCACAGAGAAGGGGGATCCAGGGCAGGGCCTGGGGGTCCAAGTGTCCCTTCATTTCTGGCAGTGTTCACCCCATGCCATGCTCTCTTTGCAGATGTGGCACACCACGCAGGTAGCCTCTGCTCTGCCCCCAGCCTCGATCCTGCTGCCTGGATTTGAGCCAGTTGCATTTCCCCCTGGCATGGGAGACTTGTGGAATCATGCCCCTCCAAGCTGCACTGGGCAGCAGGACTCTGTCAGGGAAGAGCTGACTGGACTTTTGCCTGACCTTGGCGGGAATACAGCCTGGAACCAAGGACTCCCTTGCTTCGTCTGCCCTGTTGGCAGCAGGACAAAAGGACCCATGACCAGGTCTGGGGCTGAAGATGAGGAGCTCAAGCCATGTGTTGGTGTTCAAGGGCATCCTGGGGACAGTGAGGAGCAGAGCTGGTGGATGTGCTGCTGGAACTGGCTGGGGAGGACAGCATGATGTGGGAGCAAGCAGAGATGGCTCACAGGGCTGCAAAACTTCTCTGTTCTGTCAGTGCTCTGCAGCTGGGGAGGAAGGAAACCTGGGGCAGGCAAGGCTGCAGGGCTGCATCTGTCCCAGCCTTGGCACGGGATAGCCCAGGAGGGTGCCAGGGAGCTTTCTTGGGAAGCTGTTCTGGTGGGGAATGGGAGGGAACTGGGCTCCTTGCTTGCAGCCACATCCCAGCCTTGCCCTGCTCAATAAAAGGTGGTGGTGAGATGTGGGAGCTGGCAGTGTGAGTGCTCCTATCTGCTTTCCAGTAGCTGCAGGCAGGACGCTTCCCCGTGGGCACCCACTCAGGCTGGAGGAGGGCAGTCCTGCAGTGATCCAGGGCTTGTCCCCAGAACCAATCCTTCAGCACCCAAGGGACTGCCCTTGGTTTAATGCTGGAGATGGGCAACCAGCAGGTCAGGACCAAGTTGCTCTCCATGTTGAGTTGCTACCCACGTGCTGGAATTCAGCTGGGTCCTGGGAGACCCTTGGGCGAACTGCCGTTCTCCTCTATACCACAGTGTGAGACTGGTACCTCTTCCTATTTACCATCCTGTTTCCCCCACCCTGTCCAAATGTCTGGCTCGCTGTTCTGTCCTCCCTGGCAGGGCTGATGCAAGATTTAGGGCAGTGTGGGGTAGGCTGCCCATGGGCTTTCCCACTCAGGAAACACTCCACCAAGGCTCATTTACCTGACACGGGGGCAGGCTGGGCTGGGCCCCCCATATCTTACTGGGAATACCCTGGGTATACAGGGAGCTGGTGGCCCTCATTGAGGTGGCTGTGGGTGCTGCTGTTTTCAACTTTCCCCACTCAGCCAGCCCTGTGCCCAAGTCTGGTGGGGAAGTCGCAGCCCCTGGCTTTCCATGCAGTATTCCCGGGGCTCTTCCTGTCTTCCCTCCTGCCCCTGCTGCAGGGGCTGCCTGCCAAATGCATCCCATGCTGATCTGTGCAAGCCATATCCTGAAGCAGTGCATATAGCTGGAAACCCTAAGGGTGACTTGGGTACCAGCATGTTTGTGGGGCACCCCTGGCACTGGATTAAAACAAATCAAGGGTCATTCCTGAAAGCTTCAAGCAAAAGACTGGAGGGCAAGATCTGCAAATGCTTCAAGATTACCCTCAAATGATGGGACCTGCAGTTTATCGTGCTCTGAGGAGAAAGAGCGGAGCCTAGTGTAGCAGAAGTTGGACCCCAAGGCAGCTCCTTCCCACATCTGACATGGCTGCATGTAGCAGGGGCAGGCTTGCTCTGAGCTGTAATGCTTGTGCTGCCTGGGGCTGGCACAAGGACATGGGGACAGGGCAAATCCCAGTCAGGGAAAGCTGGTGGTGGGTGTCGAGGAGATGTGAACCTCCATGCTGCCACCATGTAGCATGGCATGGACTGGGTGAGTTGCACCCTCGCAGCTGGGCATATCCTTCAGGAGCTTGCTGGATCCCCTTTGGATCCCATTTCCAATTCTGGTATCCACAGTGTCCTGGAGCACAGCCTACATAGGCTCTGCCTCAAAAATGATCCATGAAGTTCCTCCTTCACTATCTCATGGATGAGGGGGACTTGTTGCTTCCCTTCCCACATCACTCAGGGTCTGCGTGGGCCACGTGGCACCCTAGCTCTGGAGGTCTGTCCTGGTCCATGCAGGCTCTCCCCATCCCTGTGTGCCATTTCAGCCTGGCTGGTTGCTCTCTAAGGCCAAGGAGAACCACATGCAGCACTTGAGGATGTACGTGATGGTTTCTATGTTGTTTTTAACATTAAAGTTTCACCTCAGTAGTATTTAACTTTTAAAAACAAAGTTACATAAATCCAAGTATGTTAATTAATAAAAATAAATTTATCAAAAGTGATTATTAAAAAAACCAAACAAATTCAAACACACTCATTCCCAGCAGCTTTTCCAAACAGTTCCTGGTGTCTGGTGTCACCTCTTTGACTGCTGCTGTGCACTGAGATATTCCAGGCAGCTCTGCCTGTCAGAGTTGGTAGGGCCAGGAGCCTGCCTTGCATGGCTACCATGTGTTGCTTCTCCCCCTCCATCACCTGAACCACCTGGGTGCTCTGTGTGACCTTGTCCCTTGTTCCTCCGGTGTCAGGGGGTCTTGGACAACAAGGACACAGGTTCCTGGGATGGATGTGGCTGTCCCACTGAAACGGCAACAAGGGCAGGAAGCAGGGGAAGGCATCACTTGCACAGGAGGTTTGGGAGCTGCATCTCCAGCTGTCCAGCCTCCCTCTAACTCTGGGGAGGTAATGGGAACCAAATGAGTCCTAGCACCTCCCTGGAGTTCCTGTGGCTGCTGCAGGCATCACATACTCAGGGAAACACCAGCTCCCTTCTCTGTCCCTGCCAGAGGGGAGAGTCCTGCCACTCGCCTCATCCCGAGAGGGCAGGGACTCCCAGCAGGACATCACACCCAGTGGTGGTATGAGGATCAAGGTGGGGGGCTGCTGCCCCAAGGGGAAGAGCAGGGCTCCTGGCCTCAGGGCTTGTGTCTACCACCCATGTTTTCTCTCAAGGAGACCAACCACTATCTGCCTGTCCCTGCTCTGTTTGCTCCCAGTTGTGCCTTTTTTAGAGGCTTACACCACTAGCTCCTGGCAGCCCTCCTTGGCCACAGCAGATGCGTCACCTGAGCACCCTGACAAGGTCAGCTACATCTACAGAACCTCACGTCCCCCAGGTGCTGTAGAGCGGGGCTGTAGGAGCAGACTGGTGCCATTGTAAAGGCACCATGACAGACCCCAGCCCCAAAGCCAGCGGGGTCCCCCATGGCCAGGCATAAAACATGTCCCAGCCCTGGTTCTCCCAAATTCTCCATCTTTCCCCGCCTGTGTAAGCCTTGCAGACAGGCAGCTGTCTCACAGGAGCAGCACACACTGTGTTATCAGCATCCCTGGGCTCCCTGTGTCTCCCAGCCTTACAGAGCAAAGGTTTGTTTAATAAGGCTTTAGGAGCCAGAAGTGCAGTAAAATGGTTTATAAGAGTTATGGGGGAGACAAAACATAAACCAGGCTTATGCATCAGGAACAAAATATTACATATTTTTGGGGAAGTACCTGTAAAGGTGATGTGGAGATCGCCCCAGAGACATAGTGTCATAGCTGATGAAGTCCTGATGTTAAAGCTTATCTGGTTGCCTCCAGCCTCCCCAGTCTGAGGAGACCACTGGAGCGCTGCCTCCCTGCAGCTTCTCTCAGCACATGCCAGTGCAGTTGTCTCATGTCTCCATGCAAATAAAGATTCACTGAGGTCTTAACCTCTCACTTTTGACTTACAAGACTTTTGCATCTGAACAACGTTGGGTATAATCCTTCTGCAGTCAGTGATGTTTGCAGTCTCAGCATGTTTTAAGCTTTTGCCAGCTCTCATGCATCTATTTTAGGCTGTAAGAAAAAAGGCAGCTCTCACTTTGCTCCCTGTTATTTGTCTGTGCTAGTTTTGTTTTGGGAGTTCCTACTTCCCGACAAGGGCCACAAACTCTTCAACAGGTTAATCTAAAAGTAATCCCCCAAATTTAACATCCTCTGTCCAGCACTGACACGGGAACCTGGAAGCCCACAGGTAAGGGCAGCTGTGCCTCAGGACTGGTATGCGTCTTCTCCTCTTGCAAGGCTCTTGCAGGCCAGTCCTTGGGGCACTTCTTGCTGATGCCTTTGGCTCACGCTCTTCTGGCTGCTTCAGAGGTGTTTGGCGATGAACTCAACAGTTTTGTTCCCCTCCTAGCAATTCCTCTTCACATATCTCTGTACCACCATCACCTCAATATCCACACCTCCCTACAGATACATTGCACTGGATTTTGTAATTTACCTGTGCTCTCTGTCCTCTCCAGGCCCACATAGATCTGCTGAAGTCAGGGAGGTGAGCTGCGCCAGCAGCACCCCTGCTCTCATCCAGGGCCCCACTTCACTTGTTTCCTGCTCAGACTTTCTCTTGAGTTTGAAGGAGAAGCCCCCAGGCTCTAGTGGGGATTAAAAGGCCCAAGAGACTGGGGGGTATAAGCAGACTGGGCAAAAAAACCTGATTTCTGTGATGTAGGGTTTGGTGGGGAAAAGGAACCTGGAAATGTTTTGAGGAGAAACCAAAGAACCAAGCAAGCCGATGATGTCTGGGCAGCCAGTTGCCTTACAAAGCAGACCCCTTTTTGTCCTCCCAGATCTGCCCTCTGAGGCACAGTTAATACTTTTGTACTCCCAAAGAAATGGTCTTCGTTAGAGAGAGTTTGGTTGCTTTCCTGTTCTGTTGTTAACCGACTGGGCTGCGTGAAAGAGCTGCCTGGGGGTGCTGAGCTGGGGAGATCCCCTGCCATCAGTGTGCACAGGGTATGAAGTAACCACAGGGCAACCCCACAGCAAGTACTGGCTCTAGCAGCAGCTGAACACAGGGACCAACCAGGCTGGTGTGGCTGTGATGGCACAGCACAAGGCCAGGTCCTGTCAAAATGAAACTCCCTTTTTAGAATCACTTCCTGTTGGAATGGGACATCCCGATAGGTTAGCAAGGGATGAACAAAGATGCAGGTGCCTCTCTTTTCCCAATAAATCTTAGTATAGTTTTTCTTAGGATATCCCTGGGATTTCATTCCAGTCCTCCTCCCTTTGCAGGTCCCCTGCCATCCCTCTGGAAAGGTGGTTAGTCAAACTGGGACCAATAATCCAACAGACACAGCAAACCAGTTGGCCTGAGCAGTAACCGATTGAGCACTCCTGGTTCAGCAAATCTCCTCCGCTAATAACTGTGTTGATCTATTGGGCCCTGCAAGGCCTTTCTGGCTTTCCAAAAAAAAGCGAAGCCAGGAGGGCAGGAATACATGTTTCTAGGCTAAGACAGAGACTGCTATTTTCTACATACTAAGTGGTAGTAACCACCGGCTGGAATCTCGACTACGATGTCACTTTGCTGTACCTTAATGCATTTGTGCTGATGTTCCCTGTTATTTGAAATAAGTTTGTAAAACTCAATGAGTCTACAAGAGCTGGTAGAAGGGCCAGCTGAGAGCCCGGCGTCAGGGGCAAGAGCACCCACTTGAAAGATGAAATTGGGAAGAGCCAAGGGTGCCCTGGGCTGATCGTGATGAAGTGGCAAGACACCCAGCACCTTAACTGAGGCACCGAGGGGGAGGGGCTGCTGGAGTGGGTGCACCCTTCGGGGGCCGGCAGAGGCAAAGGCTAATTAAAACACGGCTAATTAAGCGTTATGGGAGGAAGGAAAGGCGGCGGCAAAGGCAGCACTTAACGAACAGGAGCTTGGTTAATTAAGGGCAATTAATGGTGAATAACGATGACAATAAAACAAGCAGAGCGACGGCGCTCACCGCGCGTTAACGGAGCGATGGAGCGCCTGCCTCGGGCAGGGGCGGGACTCCGGCGGGGAGACCCGGGCACAGACCCCGCCGGGGGGCGATGATGATGATGATGATGATGATGATCTCATCCGCAGCCAATCAGCGCCGGCCCTCCCCGCCGCGCCCCTCCCGGCGGTGCCGGGATGCTCGGCGGCCACGCTGCCCAGGTGCGGGACCGCGGGGGGCGGTGGGGAGCGGGCCGGGGGGGCCGTGCTGGTGAGCGGCGCCAGGCGGTGCCGGACGAAGGGGCCATCGCTCCTCGGCTGACCCCGTGCCCCCCTCCCGCTCTCCCGCGGCGCAGGGCGGCGGCGCGGGGCCATGAGCCGGGCGGAGGCCGAGCCCTGCTCCCGGGCGCTGGCGCAGGCCCGCGTGTACCTGGGGCAGCTGCGTAGCCGCGTCAGCCCGGCGGGCCCCGAGGGCGGCGGGCGGCGGGACTACCTGGTGGAGGCGGCGCGGCAGCTGCGGCTAGCGCTGGAGCGGGACGTCAGCGAGGACTACGAGGAGGCCTTCAACCACTACCAGAACGGCGTGGACGTGCTGCTCCGCGGCGTGCAGGGTGTGTGCGGCCTCCCGGGAACGGGGCACCGGGGCAGCCCTCCGGGGACACCAGCCAGGGCATCCATCTGGGGAGTGCAGTGAGGGGGTCAGGGTATCCCTCCAAGGATGACAGGGGGGACCGGGACGTTCCTCTAGGGACTGTGATGAGGGCACTGGGACATCTGTCCGGGGAGTGCAGCCAGGGAGTGCATCCCTTGTGGGAGGAGGGTGAGGGGACTGGGGCAGCTCCCTGGGGACTGTGGCCGGGGCACCAGGGGAGCGTGGCAGGCCCCTCACAGCCACTCTTTGCACCAACCACAGTTGACCCGAATAAAGAGCGTCGGGAGGCCGTGAAGCGGAAGATCACACAGTACCTGAGGCGCGCCGAGGAAATCTTCAACTGCCACCTCCAGCGGGCTGCAGGGGGTGGCAACACCACTGCCACGGTGAGGGGCTTGTGGGATGGCAGCAAAGCTGCATCACTGGGAAACCATGGGGGACACAGATAGGGCAGCCCCAGTGAGCCTCTGCCACATGCCACAGTATGATGGTGTAGAGAAAATGGCATACACATCAAGCTTCAAAGTGTCCTGGCATGCCAGTGGCTGTGTGGGAGCTGGCAGCTCTTTGCCCTGCCTGGATCAAGGAGCTGACACGGGCCCAGCTTTCCTGGGATGTTCCCAGAACCCCCTCCCCCAAAATGTGTATCCTTAGCTTGCTGTCACCATAGTGAATATGACCATTTTTGGGGAGACTGAAGCCACTGCAGGTAACCACCTTGTCAAGTGTTAAAAATGTCATCTTCCCTGTCATTGTTCCCATCTTTATGGAAAAAAAAGACAATGGCTGCTTGCTGGATTGTGAGGAGGAGGTGGTTAAAGAAAGGAGAAGGGAGTGAGGCAGGGCAAGGTTGGGGCTTGGTAAGAAGGATGAGGGGAGAAATACAACTACCTTCCATATAGATCCTTTTAGTGTTGAAGCAGTTCAGGTCTAGCTATAAATTTTGAAGTGATTTTACTTCTGCTGCAGGTACAAGCTTTCCCTGAAAAGTTCAGAAATCCAGGGGCTGGCCAAGAAAATGATTCAGCTGATGTTAGGAATGAATCACAGCCATAATTCATTCATTTGGAGTGTTGTCTCTGAATGTTGACCACATAGGCAGTATTGCTGCCTCCTCTGGAAAATGCAGGGACTTCTCCCACCCCATGTTGTGGACAGTAGCATCTCTAAGTCCTTCATCTTCTTCTCTTACTACCTTGCAGGGCTATAGCAGCCTGCGCTTCCGGCCCATCAGGACGCTGAGCTCAGCAGTGGAGAACCTGAGACGGTGTAAGGTTGTGGGAGTGATTGATAAGGTAATGACTTGGTGTGGAACTGGGAAGGTGAGTCTGCGGCTGGACCAAAGGGAGTGTAAACTGGAGGGTCCTAGGAGCTGGGATGGGGGTGCTAGTCCCAAGCACCCCCACCAGGGAATGTGGGGTTATCCGTCCACACCATTCCCACCAAGAATAATTCACAGGACTGGATTGAAGACCCATTAGGAGTTAATTGGGAAATCTGTTCATGTCCTCATTATTTTTGCTTACCAGAACTCCCAGGTTATTTACAAGGAGGTTGATACGTCCAGTTCTTTCCCACACATGGAATCATGGTTGATGATAGGTGTCGCAATGGTAGATTCCTGCGGGTAATCTGGACTTCAGCAGAAGATGAGCTATCTGGATGAATAAACTAGTTACTAGTTTGTGATCTTGGAACGAAGATGCCAGGCTTACTGACCCCATACACACACTACACATTGCTCTCCACTGCTGTTCCCACATCTCAGTTTGTCTGGACCGATGTGGTCTTCCTGTCATGACGAGGCCCAGGTTTGAGCCCAGTGCGCCCCACAGAGCTCCTGGAAGGAGCACTGCGAAACCCTTCAGTGTGAAGGAAGGAAAAATGGTGTGGGAGTCACCTCTTGGGTTTAATTAACTCTCTGCTTCCTGGCTGCATGGCTATCTCCTTGCTAATAACCTTCATTTTGTCTTTCAAGAGTAGAGGTTTGAGCCCCACCAAACTCCTCTAGTTGGGTGGTAGTTTTTTTCAGTCCCAGAGTTGAGTCTCTTGGGTCATTCCTGTAGGCTGTGTGTAGGGGTGGAAGCAGTGATTGCTTCTGACAGGTACTGTGAATACTGCTTCCAGGTGCAAATCGTCCAGGATCCGGCCACTGGTGGGACCTTTATACTTAAGGTGAGTGTTTTCAGTTTCATCTGCCTGTTTCTCTCTGTCATGCCAGGGCCTCCTTGTTCAAGCAGATGGCTGGGGCAGGTGAAAGGACCAAAAAATAGCAGCTCTCAGAGGTGTTGGAGGAAGGTTCACAAAGCTTCTTTTGGCTGCCTCAGCCATCCTTTGTGATCAGAAGGGAAGTGGAACTGGGAGGGTGAGGCTGCGGCCGATTCCTTGGTCATCTCTTTCTCTGCTTTGTAATGCTTCAAGCCAAGACTTATGCCCCTGTTAATCTGGTCAACCCCTGAAACAAGTTATGGGTGAGATGTGCTCAATACAAGTTCTAGAGCATTTTCCAATCCCCTTGGAACTAACAATAAAAGATTTCAATAATTGGACAAGGAGGATCTGGCATGACAGGGAAAACCATCAGTTCCAGGGGAAGAGGAGAAAGGGCTGGCATAGCAGGTTCCTGCCTAAAGGGAGCAGGGGTGGTTGTGGGGTGGTCACTGCTCTGGACCAGATGTGCCCTCTGGATCCCACAGTACAGGTGGGGAGTGCCCTGCCTTGGCAGAGCTTTGCAGAGGGCTGCCTTATCACAGCTGGATGCTGGGGACAGACAGACCTCTCCGCAAGAGCTGCGGGTTTCCACACATGAGGAGTTCTATTGCAGGTGACATAGTCAAGCAGCCCTGGGGCTTGGAAGACAGCACGCTACCTTCTGGCTGGCCTCCAGCCCTGCCACGTGCTGGGCAGCAGGGAGTCCAAGTCCCTGTGCTGTAACACACATTTGCCTGTACCTCCTCAGAGCCTCCCCAAATCCCATGTTGAGACCCGTGAACGACAGACCATCATCCCTCATGGGGTCCCCTTCATGGTCAAGCTGTTGTGCTACTATGTGAGTGAGGACTCCATCTTCCTCCACCTGGAGCACGTGCAGGGTGAGTGGAGACAACCTTGCCTCCTGTTTGTGAAGCATCTTGGTTTATCCCTAACCTCCTTTTCTTTAAAATTCCAAATACGTTTCTCCTACTGTTTTGGGACTAATTTTTATAGCGACAGCGCAAGTCTCCTTCATAGGAGGGTGATGGGTACCAGGGCTTGAAGACTCTGTGGACAGAGCTGCTCACATGTAGTAGGAATTCTGGAGATTTGATAAGAACTGACTGGGCATGTAACCTAGAAATGGGCTTGTGGAGACCTACAAGGAGAAAGAGGTTGTGTGTTGGGGGATGTTATATGGAAACTAGCCTTAGGGAAACTAGCCACCTTGTCTCATGGGAAGGAATGCCTTTAGGTAAAGAAGTTGATGTCATCCAGCATCTTTAAAAGAAAAAACTCTTCATTTACTGGCATTGTCTGAGCATGACAAGAAGGTGATGGAGTAGGAGAACAAAGTGAGGTAGTTCACCTGGATGTTTTAGAACAGAACAATCTTTTGACAAGACCTTTATAAAACATTTTTTTGGTTACAAAAGAAGAGATCACACTGGATTGTGAGATCAAACCAAAAAGAGGAGATGGAAAATTGGGCATAAAGATCAGGGAGCACATCAGGGTTTGGGTACAACAACGAGGCATATTTGAGATTTGTCTCAGATCCTGGTTGAGGCTTGTCCCAAGAAACTTCTTTACTCTCTACAGGCTGAATGGATGTGTAGGGGAGAGCAGCTGGAGTCCAGCAATGACAGGCGGAGGCTGATGTGTGTTGGAGCCTCAACAACTCGTGCTTTGCTGTAGGATGAATTTGCAGAAAGCAGCCAGCACTGAATGTAGTGAGGCTGGGAAGCCTTGGCAGGATGCTATGGGCTCCAGGGCTCACTGCTCTGGCTCATTGCTGACCCACGGGGTCTGGGACATGCTGCAGGAACTCTGGCATCTCTGTCACACAGGAAGGAAAGGATTTCAGGGGAAAGTGGGGATGGCAGTGGGATCAGGGGCGTCCGTGAAGATGTGACTGGTCTGTGAAAATGTGGCTGGTCTGTGACATGGAAGTGGCAGAGCTGGGATAAAGGAGGCTGTGCAGAATGGGGAGCAGGGCTGCTAAAGGAGGAGACTTTGGTGTGCTAGGTCCTTGGGGGAGGTGTGGTGTTGAGCATGGTGTGCTTGTAGGGCTGGGGCATATTCTGCGTGGACTTGAGCTTTGCTGCAGGGGAGATTAGTGATGCTCAGTCACATCCTCAGTATATGGGCCTTGGCCTGTGCTTGAATGGGCTGCGTCCACGGTGGGAGAACTAGGGATACTTTGTTCCTCATCACTTGTTCTTCTGATTTCCAGGGGAGAAGCTGTGGTCTCACCTCCGCACCAAGTACTGCGTCCAGGAGGACTCTGCTGATTCAAACACCATTCAAGCCCTGAGGGACCGTGGCAGAGAGGATGGTGTGGGAAGCTCCCAAGGTAGCAGCCAAGCTTGGTTAGGCAGTGGCCTCCCAGGCTCTGTGACCCACCGAAACACTGATGCCTCACTCCGTCAGGAGCAGTCCTTTGGGCCCACAGATCCCAGCTCAGGAAACCACCGCCAGCTTCTCCTGGCTCCTGCCAGCAGCATGAAGGCAGCACCTGGAGGACAGGATCCAAGCATGACTGTGTCTGGTGTCGTGGACTATTTTCCAGCAGCATCAGCCAAATGCCCTGGCCAGCAAGGTGGCCAGGGCCTGGTTGTCTACCTCTGGGATGATCTAACCAGCAGCACAGGCTGCGTATCGGAGAGAACAGCCTCCCAACAAGACTCCAGGCTTCCCCAGGCCCTTGCCCCTGGATCAGAAAGAGGGGGCCAGCCAGGGGCAGGGGAACCACTGTCTCAGAAAGTGTCTGAGGTCTCCTGGGCTCAGCCCCTCCTGATCTTGGGTCAGAGGCAGCTTCCTGCACGAGTTGCCCTGTCCAGCTCTGGCAAGCCCTGTGGGCCTGACCCAGCAGCGTGGGAGCCCTCACGAGAAGCAAGCCTGACCTGTGGCCGGCTAAGCAAGCAACAACCATCAGGACCATGCAGGGCTTTGGCTTCCCACAGGCAGAACCAGAGAGCATGGGCTGTGAAGGAGGAGCAGGTGCAGCTGTGGGCAGCAGAAATCCTCCTGGCTTTAGAGGGACTTCACCAACAGGGTGTGTTGTGCCGGGACCTCAACCCCAGGAACCTGCTGCTTGATGCAGCTGGTAGGTAGTGCCCCATGCTGCTGCCCCGAGGAGGATAAGGTTGGTCTCTCAGCTGGCTTGCCCCATTTCCAGGAAACATGGACTTTCTTGAGTTTCCTTTGGAGGAGGATGGGAGTTTGGAGAGGTTTGAATGTCCCTGAAGTTGGAAGTGTGATCTCAGGTTTTCCAAGTGGTTAGTACAAGATTTGACTCTGCAGGAGGAGAATCAGGGGCTGTAGCCACAGGAATGCATTGCCCCTGCTCCCACATGGGGGCTGGCTGCTTGGGAAATCTCAGCATGGGAAAGCTGAGACCAGCTGAGGTTAATGGGACTGCAGTTTTCTCCTCCTTCTAGTTACTGCCTGCTGGGTGTTCTGGAACCTTCCCATCCTTTTAAGCTATGGGTACCGCTCTGAGTGCAAGTCACTGCTCAGCTGGCAACATCTGGGGCAAACATCTGGAGACCTACTAATAGCTTAAGAAAAATGCAGAGTTTTGCAAGAGGAAAGCTAACCTTCCCCCTCATCCCCCAAAAAACCCCTTCTTTCCTCACCACAGCCTGCACTGAGGTCTGTTAGCTTGGAGCCCACCTAGCCAGTCTCTCCAGCTCCAAGTGCTGTGTATCCCAGGCAAGCACTGGAAGGCTGGGGAGTGTGTGATGCCAGGGGATGCGCAGTGCCTCTGTGTTCAGAGCATGACGGGGCCCAGTACCCTGGCTGTTCCCAGTTGTGGGGATATGGCTTGGCTTAGTGCTCCAACCAAAGTCCCTATTGTCCTAACGTCGCTGTTTTTGGTTCCGGTGCTGCTCTGCAGGTCATGTCTGTCTCACCTTCTTTGGCCAGTGGACAGAGGTGGAGCCCCAATACTGCAGCCAGGCACGGGAAGAGCTGTACAGTGCTCCAGGTAAGAGATGTGAGCCCTGCCTTGTCCTGCCCTCTGCCCAGTGCCACGAACTGGGGTGAGGGAGCTTCTGCAGGCAGTGAGATGTGCCCAGCATGGTATGGCCATTTGTGCTCCCTGCCTCCCCTATTAACCTCTCTCTGGCTTTTTCTGCAGAAGTTGGGGGGATCGTGGAGCCCACTGAAGCAGCTGACTACTGGAGCTTTGGCTCGCTCTTGTATGAGTTGCTGACAGGAGTGGTAAGAGGCTGAGCTGTGCAAGGAGGGTGGGGGAGGAGGAGGTGACACTGTAGCACAAGGGCTTCCTGCTGTGCAGGGGCTGGAAGGCTGCCTTGTCCTGCTGGTACCTCAGTGATTTGCCAGGTCACTTCGGACATGTGATTCCTAGTGCCTGTGCATGGTCTCTGGGTGTTAAAGGCCCTGGGTTTTAAATCCTGCTGTGTAGGGCTGGGTTGTGTAGCAATGAAGGCTCATCGGGGTGCTCCTGCCCTCCTCTGTGCCTCTGCTACCATGACCCTCTGCCTCCTGCAGCCACTCTCCCAAAACCATCCGGCGGGGATTCAGCCTCACACCCAGCTGCATCTGCCACAGGGGCTCAGCCTGGCTGCTACATCGCTGCTCACTGAGGTGAGGGACTTTGGTGGATGGGAGGGAGGACAGGGCTAGAGGCTGGGGAAAGGCAGACTGGGTTGCTTTTCCAGTGTTCCCATCTACCCCTCCTGCTGTCCCATCCCCTTTCTCTGCAGCTCCTGCAGTACAATCCAAAGCAGCGCTTGGGCTCCGGAGGAGGTGGCATGGCCAAGCTGAAGTCCCATTCCTTCTTCAGCACTGTCCCCTGGAACAAGCTGGTGAGCTAGGCAGGCTGTGCTTCCCTTAGGGAGCTGGGCACCAAGCCTCTGTCCCTGGCACTTGTGACCCCAGGTGGCACTGGCAGCTCTGCCTGCTGGGGAAAGTTTGCCTCAAGGGCTGCCCTGGGCTGGGGTACACATGAAGTTTTGCAGCCTTACGTGGCCTGTCTCTGCTTGTTTGTTGGCATCTCCAAAGAGGAGGCTGCAGGCTGGGCCAGGCTGTCTTCTCATCCAGGTCCTCCCTAGTGGGAAAGTGAGCCCAGGTGCTCACCCCCAGGGAGAGGCCGTGTGCCCCTTCTGGGGCATCCCTTGCTCAGCTTAGCACCGCACCCTGGAACTCCCCATTTTTTATCTCTGCTGCTACCACAGTGACCTTCCTGCTCTGTTATTTTTTGTGGCTTTCAAATGCAGCCCCCCTGGGCACTGCTGGCTGGAGCCCGAGCTCTCTGCCCATCCCTTACTGCATGTGTGTGTGTGTGTGTGGGTAATGCCTGCTGCAGGAGTAAGATGGGAGGGAACCCTCTGCTCTTCTCCCCCTCACCCTCTGAAAAAATAAACCACTCATTGCTTGAAGAAATGTTCTTTTGTTTCTGAGCTGCACGAGCCAGGCCTAGGCCAAGCATGCTGAGCAAGGGAGAGCCCCAAATCTGTTTCTCAAACCTGCCTGCGAGCACCGGGTTGGTGTCATCCCCTGGCCATCAGCACCATGCAGCCAAAATCCAGAAGCTGGCACCGACTGCCTGGCCATCTCCCCTTGTGTCCCGCTTGCCTCACAGCCTCTCAGGTTTGCACAGCCAGGGGGCTGCAGCTCAGATTTGGGAGAAATGCAGACTGCCTGTGTTTTCTTCCAGCCTTGATTTTTGTCATCATTATCTGTTGTGGCTCCAGCCTCCCGTGCCTGGTGCTTCTTCCAGCTGGCAGGACAGCAGCCCAGCCCTCCTCGTTGCTGTGCTTTGAGCACAGTCATCCCTGGTAGACCAGACAGTGAGGGCTTAAAGAGGTGAGCTCTGAAAGCCAGCACATATGGAAGGAGGCCAAGTGTACATACATTCAGGATGGAACAAAAGGTAGCGTGAACACTGGTGTTTGCTAACAGCCCAAAGCAGAGGCTGCTGTGCTCAGTTGTGCAACTCAAAGCCACTCAAAGGCTGAAGGACAAGCTTGCAATGGCAGCAGTGTAGTTCTGGTCCTCCTCTCTCAGCACTCCCTCACACTGTACACTTATCCGGGACAGTAAAGAATTACTGGCACCAGTGAAACTTCTCTGTGGCTAGCTGGTTCCAGCTCCTCCTTGCCACCAGCAGTAACACCTTGCTGGCTGAGCCTGCCTCTAGGGAAGCAGCAGGAATGCTTGTCCACCAGAGGGAAGCAGAGTCTGGGAGAAACTCATCTCCTGCACCAGCAAAGGTAGGGACACCTTAAAGGCTGTGACAAAATGGGAGGACTAAGCAGGGAATGACCACTGATGCCACAAGCAGGCCAGAGAGCAGGAGCAGCTGAGCCTGGGGCTTTTCCTCTCCAGGGCAGCCTGCACCGTCTGAACCCTCCAGCTACAGGCTTGTACCCTCATCCACCAGCCTCCTAGTCCTGTGATTCAGGGGAGGTTCAGGATGAAGGACCCTGTGGCCTAAATCACAGCATGGCTTCCTGCAACTCAGTGCCATGGGTGTCACCTAGGCGGGTCAAAAGAAAGGAAGCTTCAAGCATGACCCTCCTACAGTGAGCCCTGACAGGGCTGGTTAAATAAAGCAGTTTGCTAGGCTGCCTCATTTTAAAAGCTTGACTGTACATTCACTCCTTAGTTAGTTCAAAGGCCTCATTTATTGCAGCTCCAGGCAGAATACAGGCATTGCCCTTCCCCAGGCTCATAGGCCCTTCATATCCTAAACCAGCACGGAGGACTTGGAGCTAGCAGCATTTTTTAATCAGAACCTTCTCTTTCACTCATTTGCAAGAACAACTAGACCCTTTGCCCTTCCAGAACAGGGAAGGGGTTTTTCCTCTCCTTCTAACCTTCTAACCTTCTACCTCAGCCAGGGTCAGGGAGAGGAAAGTTGACTCCACACACTGGTTCGTCCCTAGCTGCCAAGAAAATGCAGGCACTATTACTAGGAACCCTTTTGTCAGCCTACCAGCTGTGAGTGCTATTGTCTTCTGTTAGAAGGGGCTGCCCTCTTCACCCGTAGCTGGGAAGGGCAAACCATTCTCTGAAGTTGATGTCAGAGCTGGGAAAACCCTGCCATGATCCAGAAATGATTTTGTATTGTTCCAATAAGGACAGTTCCTTGGGGAAACATTCCGCACTACAGCCAGCTTCTGCTTTACAGTTCTTTGAGCTTGCCTCCTTTCTCCTTCTGCAACTCCCAAGAGCCTTTTCCCCACTTGCATGATTTACAACTCTTCCCTGTTGTAGCAGTGAAAATCCAACCTGGCTCCACACCTGTACTTTATGAGCCTGTCCCAGGTCTCCCTCTTGGCCATCATGCCCTTTAGCAAACAGTGGGAATTCCTCACCATCTGTAACAATTCTGTTGCTAGACCAAGAAAAGGATGATTTCCAGCCCTGAAAACCTCATCTTTGCTGGGAAGAGCCAATTCTTTGGCAGGGAGTTAAAGGACAGTAGAGTTCACAGGCAGAGAAGCCTCAATTTAGTACCACCACTGATGGGTCCAGCTCCCATTGCCTTTTTTCTCTCACCACCAGGTAACAGGCTTCTTACACTACACAAGGGATGCTGCTGATGCCTGAGTCCTTGCCCAGGAGCTGCTCCCTCAAACACACCCCACCTTGCAGTCGTTGCCCACTTTTATTTCATTTAAAATCCGCTGTGTTAAATATTTTAGTTACAAGTTCTGTGTAGGGGGTAAGAGTAATAGACTCTGCAGGCACTAGCAACCCCCTCACCCCTCAATACATGTGTGCGCTATCAGATTAAGGACTGACCCCTCCCCCCAAAACCAGCACCCATGGGCTGGGATATACATTACAGTGAAAGGCCTGGCCCCCCCAGCTGTGTCTGCTGGAAGCAGGCCAAGCCCCCGCACGCAGGAAGCCAGCAGTCAGATCCACCACCAGTGAGCTGTGATTCAAGGAGAGTTGCTGGGGGCTTGTTCTCACCCCTGTGTCGGGCCTGTAATGGTGAAAGGGTTGTCCCCAGGAACAGTGCTACCTCCACAGAGGTCATGGGCGCTGCCCATCTGGACACGAACATTCACGCCACAGTGACCAGGCTGGTGAGAGACAAACAATCTCCAAGGGAAAGTAGGGGAGCTGCCACCACCACGTTGCTGTCTGTGGAGGGAGTGTAACTAGGGCGCTGCCAGAAGCACGACACCTACCTCAAGCCCTGCTCTGGTCAAAACCTCTGCTGCAAGGAGCCTGGGGGTCCCCCAGACTGCCCTTGCAAGGCAGGTGAGTGTGAAATATTTTCAAGCAAAAAATGGACAGGACAGTAGCCTTTCCTTTCCTCTCCCTCCCAGGAACCTTAGTGCTAGGCAATAAAGCTGAACCCGTCATGGAGGGGCGGGGAAAGTACCCTAGCACAGCAGCAGCAAGCAGTTTCCAGTGGTATTGGGCAAGCTAGAGGTGAGAATTTGGTACTGTGAGGGAGAGGATGCTGTACAGATATCTCTGGAAAGGCAGTGCCATTCAGTGGTTGGCCCACTGCATGGCAGTTCTTGTGAGATACTAAACCTTCATTAAACAGAATAGCAAAGGAGGTAGGAGCTATCCCTGTAATTCCCTCTGGGACAGCTCTAATCACAGCGGAGGGAGAGAGACTGGAATGACCCCTGCCAGTTCCTGAATGCCCTGCATTGTCCCTGCTGGTGCTGCGGCCTGTCCTGGGTGGGTTGTGTGGGGGTGTGACTGCTCTACAGGTCGAGCAGCAGCACGCGGGGATCCTCCACCGCTGCCTTGATCTTGCGCAGGAAGGTCACTGCCTCTCTGCCGTCGATCAGCCGGTGATCGTACGTCAGCGCCACGTACATCATAGGCCGCACCTCGATCTGAGAGGCAGGAATAAGACAAGGATTAGTGAGCTCAGCCCTACTGCCTGCATGATCCCCTCCTGTGAATTCAGAGAAGACTTGGCTTTTTCCTACCCTGAATCCAGGGCTCAAGCCCTCCTGGATTTGTACTGCCTGGCAGGATTACCTAGCCACTCACTCACCCAGGCTTGGTCCATGCCACACACAAGACTAGGTCCCTTTGTGGAGCTGTTCCCTATCACAAAGGCTACAACCTCCTCCTCTCTGCACCTAACCAGATTATGTCCAGTTCTACCCCTCACAGATAGGACAAGGCCCCCTGCACACCTAAGGCAAGTACAAGGGACAGCAGAGCTGCCCTACACCCATTAGTCTCTGCTTCTCCTTCACAGTAAAGCCTTTTAGAAGTTGACAACAATTCCTTAGAAAATATGAACTATGGTCCTCAACCCACTGAGCCCTTCCCTCTGTTCACTAAAACCTGCAGTGCAGGTCCACCTACCTTGCCTCCCACAGCCACAGGCCTGTCAAAGATGGCATGCATGCCTAAGATGGCAGACTGGGGTGGGTTAATGATAGGTGTCCCAAAGAGTGACCCAAAAACCCCTCCATTGCTGATTGTGAAAGTGCCACCGTCCATGTCTTCAATGGCCAGTTCGTTCTTCCGTGCCTAGAAGAAAAAGTGAGGTCTTAGAAAGCCACACACAGAGAGCAAAGGAAAGGGTTTGGACGTTCACTCTCTCCATAAATACTGATTGCAAGAGCTTCGCTTATTGATCTATGCAGCTGAAACCCAGCATAAATTAGTTGAAAATGCATCTGTCTTTAGAGCTGAACATTTAGTGTCTTTAGGGAAGGATTCTCTTGCCTTTGCTTCCAAGTCCTGTTTTTGCAGGAAACAAGATACAGGGACTTCTATCCCAGGGCAGTTAAGCCTCGATCTCTAAAGACAAAGGTGAAGACACACCATGCCATTAATGCATAGTTTGTGGTCTTCTGAAAGGACAACAAGTATATAGGGCTGTCCTGGAAGGCACAGGCACAGCTACAGGTGTAACTGGATCACTCCCCACAGTGCAATTCAGTATGTTAGAGGTCCAAGATGACAACACAGAGAGACCAAATCAATTCATGCCTATCCAGCACTCCCAATTCCTCCCATGCCTCCCAACCCTCTTCAGGAAAACCTCCAACTTTCCTTACCTTCTCCCCCAGCTCATAGATAGCGCGCTCTATGTCAGCAAAGTTCATGTTTTCTACATTCCTAACCACAGGGACCACCAGACCCTGTGGAGAACCAAAGTGCATGAATAGCAAACTCCACTGCAGCGACACACAGATAACTATTATGGGGCAGGAGCCTGGCTGCAGACCCATAGAGTTCCTGCCTTTCCCTCAGTGCACAGCAGGTGGTGGGAAGAGCTGCCTTGCGCCCTGGCAGCCTGACAGGAAACCTGGCATGACACACACCAAGGGCTGACACCATAAAGGAGCCATTATCTTTGTTAGCCTGTCTCATAAAATCAACCAGGTCTGTCTGGATCCAGCTCCACATTCATAAAAGCAGGGGAGGCACTGGACAGATTTCAGCTGCCACCTCTTTTCTCTGTGAGAAGAGTGGAGTCCCTTTATGCTGGGCCTCCCCTAAACTTTGGGAGCAGTGACAGAACTTCAGTCCTGGTCCAAACTCTGCCTCACAACAGAATCTTCTAATCAAGAAGGTAATTCACTAATTAACATCTGTATCTCCATTCCACACTCTCCCTGGAGAGGAACATTTCTGTGCAACAGCACAGCAGTGTTAGCCAAAGGACATGACATGCAAAGCTTTTACTGTCTATGCTATACCCTTATGGATCCATGGCAAAAAAGGGTTTCCCTAACTTAGCCCTACTCATTGACAACTGAGATCTGTATTGATCTGTTACCACATCTCCTAGTAAGGAGGCAGAACACTCTTGGTCCGCCATCTTCTCTCAAAAGCTATCTCAGCAGTCCACAATGTATTGGATGTCTCATTTATGCAATCAGTGTCATCACTTAATTTCTGTTGCAGTACAGTGCAAAGCTGAGTTGGCTCAAAGTATATGACAATCCCAGACCAAAGGCTGCAGGAAGCAGAGACAAAGCAACCAAGGTACCTACCCGAGGAGTTGCTACAGCAACACTGATGTCCACATAGTCCCTGTACACAATCTCTTTGGTCGTGTCATCAATCACTAGAAAGAGAAAAAAGTTGGGCTACACATGCAGTATCCAAGATCAAGGGTTCAACAGGCCAGAAGCAGCCACAAAATCATAACAACTTGCTCATGCCTAGCTTAAATGTAACTCCAGAGAAGAATAAGCCCTTGCTGCGCCTGTGGGAGAAGCATCAGGATAGACAGAGGAAACCCAGTCCACATAGGTCAGCCCTCAGTTATTTTTCCTTGGTTATTCTGCTCCTCTAGATTTCAGCAAGCACCTCTGACACTCCCCGGGAACTGCATTGTGCCTATAGCAGCTACCTGTACACCAAACAGCAGACTCTGCCCTCTGCGGGCTGCATATGCATGGCCCCAGCCCCACTCCTGGCCACCCCTTCCTAACAGAGCCCCCCTTGGCAAGCTGTCCTCTATCTACTTAAAATCAGCTGCAGCATGCAGGACTGTCCCCCTTTTTCCTGTGTGTTTGACTTGCTTGTCCAAGCTATTAGTCCTGCCATGGACTTGGCCATCTGCCCTCCCCGACTCCATCACATTCACTGGTGAGACAATGCAACTCACCAGCAAGGGTCACCACTCACCTGCATTCACAACAGGCTGGTCCTGCAGAGCAAAAGCTGCAGCTTTCACAAAAGCTGACATGAAACCTAGCTTCAGGTTGTGCTTTTTCAGGAAGGTATCCTTGTGTACAGCTCTCATCTCCCGGATGTTGCTGCAAAATGCATGATAATGCTGGTAAGGAGGGAGTCCAAGAAAACACTGTTCCCTTGCTCTGTAATAGATTTCAGTGCCAGCCCCAGGGACCGCAAATCTGCACCACCAAGTGGGAAACCACCACTCTGCTGGAAAACCCTTCAAATGTCATAGGTACTGAATGTGGCTCTAAAGCTCCTGCCAAAGGATCAACATGACAACCTGCATGGCTCACACTGCCAGGCACAGAAACATGATGGGGCATGGCACATTTCCTGCTTAGGCTTGATGTTGCCACTGATTCTCCAGAGATACCAGTGTTCATACCCATGCGGCATCACAGACAGCAACTGCAGGTGTGGCTGGGCTGACACAGAAGGGTGAAAAAACAGGAAATGCCAAAAGCAAAAAAGATGGACAAAGGAAAAGATCTCAATCACTCTGCAAGTCCAGTACCATCCAGCACAACACCACTTCTTTATCCAACTCTCTGAGTTGACTCTGGGAGTTGAGTGAATATGAAAGAAATCTTCCCTGGTGCTATGGCAGTAGGTGCCAGCCCAATCACAGCCCTCAATCAGACTAATCACGTTTTCCCACTGTGTCTATTTATCAAAATTGAGGCCGTTTACAAAAAGTCAACCAAGCTGTGGCTACAAGCTCTGCCTATTCCAGGCTAACACCAGATGCTGTGGAATTGCATGGTCCATCCCTCCCCTCTTAAGACACCTTGAGTCTTTGAAGAGACAGTTTCAGCAAGGAGTAGGGTTCTCTATGGTTTAGAGTGTTTGTTTTCCTGCGCCTAACCGTGTTTAGAGCTAAGATTACTGCCCAAAGACATTAGTGCCTCCCAAGACACAACTGCATGACTGCAGCAATGAGGAGGTGATTTGCTATGAAACTGTCTCATTATGGCCTCCTCCTTTCAGACATTGACCCCCATGGGAAGCAGGAGGCCCCAGCACAGGTCCTCACGAGTCAACCTCCCAGCAATCAATCCAAACTAGATTACCAGATGCAACGAGAGCCCTATGCCGGCGTAAAGCGACACCTCAATGAGCCTCTGAGAGGAGATAAAGCTGCAGCACTTCCCTCTAATCAAGACTGTTTTGCCAGCCTTATTGTTCTGAGACCCAAATATTTACATGTTTTGTCTTAAGGAGCAGAATAGGATTACACAAGGCAATTTGATTTGGGCACAATTTCCCCTTAATGCACTGTAACACAAGCTGCCCACCCTCCAAAGCCATTAGTGCGTTCAGTCCACGCAAGCACTTGAGTCAGGAGACCCCCACCTGCTTGGAGGGGATGAGGAAGGATGCTAGTTCATCTCTGGAAAGCTGTACCATCTGACAGTAGAGACCTCAGACCTATGCAATGCTCACCTGAAAGGCTGCTGAACCCTGGAGAACCACCTCACTGGGAATTAAATACCTCCAAAAACAATAACCTGGGGTGGTGGCAGAAAGCAGATGCTACATCTTGCTGTCTTCTAACAGCCACTATACAAATGATACTAGTCCCTCCTGGTCTTCTGCTTAACATTTACCAGTGCCCCACCAACAAGCACACAGAAGAGGAAGCAGACTACCCCTTTTACAAGCAGCAGATGACTCCTGAGGAATGACAGGCCATTAGGAAGATAAGTACCCCTCATACTGCAACACTAACATGGCCCCAAAGAAGCTGTGCAGACTGTGGTACACATCCAGGAGAGAGGTCCCAAAAGACATGTTGCCAATCTCTCCAAAGAGAATCAGCAAGGTTTTGACTGGCTTCATCTGCTTCTACTCATAAAGGGAAAAAAAGGTCTGCTCCTCACCTCATATCGATCTCATTGAAAGTGGTCAGCATGGCACAAGTATTCTGAGCCTCTTTCAGCCGCTGAGCAATACGCTGGCGCATCCTATTCATTTTCACCTGAAAATTAAAAAGGTATAAGCAGAAGCTGCCTCAAGTTCATCCAAGGGGCAAAATACAAAAGAAACTCAAAAGGTCCTTCCCTTGCCATCTGGCTGACTAGTAATAGATGCCTAGGACCAAGGTTTTCACTACAGGTCTCCCTGAGGAGCACGATGGGCTGAGGAGTTGATTTCACTGCTCAGCTCAACACACAGTTCACTTGAAAAGCAGTGCTGAAATGCATCACTGTATTCTGTGTTCCTTGGGACCTTCAAGCATGCCTAGCCTTCCAGCATGTGGCTAATGTGAGAAGAGCAAGACTGCTAAAAAGCAGGTTGCTCAGCCATGTTCTCTTAAGAATGCACAAGGCAGCTGCAGCAGCCTCAGCCCTTTGCTGAGGGCTTGTGGACAGACCGAGCAGATCACATCAAGTCCTGTCCTCAGTCAGCAGAGCTCAAGACAAGACTTTTGCCTAGAAAAGACCTGTGTCAGATTGGTCCTGGCTCTTCCTCCACCCCACCTGTAAGTGGTTCCTCATGCAGAGAATTACCCCATCTGTCACACTCTCACTGAGCTGGGTGTGTACAGGTAGATATGAACACATCCGGAAAGCTCAAAGCTTATGCCAGAACAGATTATCACCCAGCAACAGAAGCGCCGGCAAGATCCCGTTCCCACAGCTTACCCTATGCTCTGATCTGACACCTTTGGTGGGCACTGCCTCCCCAAGAGAGGCTGCCGCTGGGGCTGCGGCCGGCTTCACCGCAGACACTGAGGGGAAAAAAAAACATCAGTCAAAAAGGGAAGCCACGTAGAAAAGCTCTGAGGTAGAAAGCATGTTCGAGCTCCTTGCTTAAGCAACGCAGCGCAGGAGCAACCTTGCACTGGGCTTGGACAGTTCCATGAGCATAGCTGAGCTCTCCATACTGGAGCATGCAGGGGAATAATGCGGGAGGCCTTCGCCATAAATGCCAGACTGTTTGCAGTCTTTAACCTTACATGCTCTCCACAAAGAAGAGAGGTTTGAGAACAGGAACGAACAGCTGTTGCCTCACCTGGTTTGCTGTCAATGGGCTGAGTTGACACAGGCGGCACTGGTGGCATTGTTGTGGGAATTGGTGCTGCAGGAGGGGGAGGGGGAGGAGCAGCTGCAGCTACAGGTTCAGGGGCTGGAGGAGGAGGAGGGGCTGCTGCTGGTTTAGCCTTGGCAGGAGCAGCTGAAAGACAAGGAAGAACCATGGTAAATGCAACAGCTTCCAGTGCCAGGGATCTGAGAGTCCAATCAACCTGACAAAAGTTAACCCTCCAGCAGAATGCCTTTATGTTCTCAGCACTACTGAACTGACAGGAGTCACTACAAGAGAAACCCATGGTGAAAGAGTTTCACACATCAACACCCTTGATCTCCTTGATCTCCTCACTGTCCAGGAGACTGGATGCTACAGAGAAGAGGGCAGAGAAGGGAGTTTTATTAGGGGAATTCTCAGCTAGTTTTAGCTTAGAGCTCAGTCTCCTCCTGAGGGAACAGAAGTTCCCCCCTCAGAAGAATAAAATTATGCTTTTCTAATGGACAACAAAACAGGAGAATTTTCTTCCAGCTACAGAGGCAGACGGAGGAATTATTTAACCTCTCTCAGGATCCCTCTAAATGCTTTCCTTTCATCTTCAGAAAAAGATTCGTGGAAACAGGAAGGCCTGTGCAAGTTTTACATGCCTGACTTACCTCCAGTTTTCCTGAGTTTGAACAGAGGTGTCCCTCCTTCCACTTTGCCACCATCGGGTACAAGAAGGGCTTCAATCACACCAGCTGCTGGGGCTGGAACTTGCACTGATGTCTGAAAAAAGAAAAATCAGTGAAATTTCCCCAAACATTGGATGGACAACAAGTGCCCAAGAGAAGATGCCAATATCTGCAGATACGCATTGTAATTTGGCAAAGAGAGCAGTTATGCCTCACACCATTTTGCGCCAGTTTTCACACTCTCCACCAGGATTTTGTGCCAATGAAGTTCTAGGAGATGCTGGCAGTGCAACATATAGCCTGATCTCCAGGGTACAGTCAAGAACTGACCTGCTGCCAGAATCCTCCTGACAGCAACACTGAAAGCAGAACTTGGCAGAGAATTTAGCAAGAACTTCAAAGCTTAACAGTCCTTTAAGGGGTGGGTAAATTTAAAACCTAAATTTAAAACTTATGGCTTGCAGATTTCTTCTTCCTTTAAACACAAACAGGTTTCAAAGCTTAGAGCACTCTTGGAATTGGAAGGAGAAGTGGAAATGCACCTCTGACAAACATCAGCACCACTGATAATTAATCAAATGCATGAGTAAGGAAGAATTATTAAAGAATTCTCACTCAAGGAACAGCCAGCTCTCATAGTCGATGAGAAAAGCTTTTCTCCATAAAGGGAGCAGGAGACACAGTCAGGGCCTGCAGGCTGTAGGAGCTCTTAGCAGGAGAGGAACCATACAGGGTATCTGCTACAGAACTAGAAAAAGTTTTGGTCCAGAAAACTCCTACCTTGTCTGTTTCAATCTCACACACCACTTCATCTTCCGCCACTGTGTCTCCAACAGCTGAATGATAGATATGAAGACCACTGTGAGGAGGGAGGTGTGTTCTGGCCTCCCCTCTTTACCCACAGCAGTCTCCCACACTAACCCAGAATTTTTTCACCTCAGTTCTCCACAACTTCTAAAGAAAAGACTAGCTCAAATAATCACTCCACTGCACAGTTAAGAGTCTGATTCCAGCTTAGACATCTCCCTTCACCCAACATCACCCATGACTAGGGGTGACAAGGCAGTAACTGCAATCCTTACCCCTGCAATTAACAGCCTCATTTGTCACAGACTGAAAGGCACACAGCAGGCTGTCAGCCAGTGAACTACAATGCATCCCTGAGCTGTCCAATGCAGCAGCAATGGTGCTGAGAATTTCAGGGAAGAGGCAAGTGCTTACCTTTCTCCCACCTGACATCTCCTTCTGTGACTGACTCTGCAAAAGCTGGTGTGTTCACTGTAACCACGTCATCCCCTGTGAGAGAGACAGATAGATCTGAATGCATTCAGAGCTCAAAACTTATGGCACTGCTTCGTTCTTGTCATCACAATTCTGCTAAAGGGGGTAGGTCATCAGACATCAATTGCTGGCCTTCTCTTTGCTTCAACACCGATTAACATTTAAACAGCAGAGGAATTTCCATTTGACTGAAAGTCACACTGTGACAGGAATGCCAGACAAAATCCTTAGGGCCCCAGGGATATAAACCCTCAGCTGTCCATGCAGGCAGAACAGCAGTGAGCCATGACCAAGGATGGAAGGTAGCTTCAGCTGTTGTCAGGACAGCAAGAGGTACCAAAAGAAGCATCCTGCTAACTCCTGACTTTTTACTTACTACGTACTGCAGTGGTTCTGAAGTAGCGGACAGTGAAGACACTGGAGCTATTAACTCTGCAGAAAAAGAGAAAGGTATGAACACAGAAGTATGTTCCTATGCAGGCCGCTAGCACCAAGCTCAAGTAAAGAATTTACATTTGCTTAACTGATGTGAAAGGCTGCTTGTCTGTTCTGATATATTTTTTCTAAGGGACTCCTACTTACTGCTCAAGCTGCAACAATCCAGTAAGAAAGGAAACATCACATCCTACCATCACTAGTGCTCTCAGAAACTCAGTAAGAACTGACATGCATGGAATTTTAATTTAGGCAGACAACCCAACAGAACTCCTGTGGTTTAAACACTGATTAAAGGGTGACTAGACAGCCAACCCTATGCCCAAGACTAGTGCAGTAACCATTTTTTTACCTCCAGATTAGGACTGTCAACTCTACAAAAGCTGTTAGATTGCTCAAAAAAAAAAAAAAAAGGAAAAGCATCATAAATTGCCTATGGCAACACATCCGAGAGACAGATATTTCTCTCCACCATGTTTCTTCACAGGGAGCTGGAAATTCCAAGCATTCCAAAACATGATTTTTATATCTACTGACATCACATTTGGAAAGCTGAAACAAACATGCTTTAGCATTTCCTCTAGCACAGGCTACTTCATACAAACAGACCAGTACTTCAGGCTTTTATGCATGTGCTCTTATGGTTATTTACCAAATACATTTTTACAAGACCACCTTAGCAATGCAAACCCTGTCATAGGAACAACAGCTCTGTAAATGACCCCATTTCTCCTGACAGAAAACCTATCAGAAGACCATCATAGAGCAAACAACACCTCTAGTCACCAGTTTCCTGATTCCTGTCCCTTCCCTGCCCTTGGTATCTGGTTTCAGACAAAGCTTCTTTTCAGTTCCTGACCTGCAAAATCTAGATTTTGTTAGGGCTATCTCCACGCTCCTAAGATGCGCAAAAGGATTTCATGACAGCCAACCACATTCTGTTTCTCAGCCCCCAAATCTTTTCACGGCTAGAGCAGCCCCAGTCTCTCCACATTACAGCTTTCCTGGGGATACTTACAGAAGCTTCCTGCTGTTTGTGTAAGCCAGTCCCTGGCTCCCAGCCACACCTGTGAATGAGAAAGGAGTTACCCCACAAGAAAGTTATCCAGCCCTTAAATGTCCCTGTCAGGTAAAAGAATGCAGAGGACACCAGTGTCCTCCACCCTGAAGGAAGCTTGGGACTAATAGCCATGCAGAGACACCTCAGTGCCATCAAACCTGCCCAGAGCTTGCCAGGAACAGTGGTATTGTCTTCATCTAAATTTACAGGGATGGGAAAAACAGTTATATCTTGATCTCAAAGCTAATAAGGATAACTTTGAAAAGGGCAAACTAAGCAGCAGCCACCTCACTCAGAAGGAAACCAGGAAACAGTCATGAGGAACACCTCCAGGACTGCTGAGTACAAAGGGCAGGAGCAAGGCAGCCCCCTAAGAGGCACCTCTCAGGAAGCCTCACAGTCGCATGGACAGGTAAGGAGGAAGAAAGAATGAAAAGAGGGTGTAGGGCAGAGTAGCCAGCTACCATCATTCCTCTTCTCTGTCGACCCCCTTTCCAGAGAATTTATTTTCCAAAACTCAAAATAGTACTTGCATAGCTTCTCAGTTTCACATACCCCACTGTCCCCTTCCCACACTGCTCACGTGCCCTGACACTGCAATTTTTATTACGAACTGAACTCCTGTCCTTTGTCTCTTACAGGGCACTGGGCAATTTTCCAGACTGATCTTAAAGAGAGTCAGAGTAGTAACTGGAGAACATAATTACCTCAATTACACAATGCCAGAAGGAAGAACCATTTCCCCATTTGTTTTTTTTTTTAAAAAGCAATATAATTTTTACACCATCCCCTACTAAAGAGCTGAACTGGAACTCTAGAAACCAAAAAAGGTAAGCAGATTTAACTGGTTTCTCAAAGTGGAATCAGAAGTGAGTGATGAAATGCTATATAAACACAGTACAGCTAGAAGAAACAGAACTCTAAGGGAAAACAGTTTAAGCACCAAAGTGGAGTTCACAGGTGAACCAGATTTGATACGTCACAATATTCACCTATCATTTTCAAGGGAGTTTATTAGAGACCTAGGGCTCTGCAACAGCACATGCTTCAAGCACTGCAATGCTTGAAATACTGTGATGTGCTGTTGGAATCTTCACCAGGGCCAAAGGGATTGGGCAGCATGTACATTATGCAAGGGAGGCACTCACATAGAAACTTAGCTCATTTCACTGTTTCTTCACTACACTACTGATCGAAATAAACCCCAATAAAACCTATTACCAACCTCCATCATCACCTCTGTTCTTTCTAGGCAGTTTGTAAATAAAAGCATTAGACTCACCAGACAGAGAGCATCTTGCCAGAGTACAGTTCCCCTGCAAGAGAGAAAAAGATCTATCAGTATTATAAGAAGACAGACCCACCCTAGAAGGACTTTGGTTTTTCCATGAGATCTGAATCAGACACAGGACCCACCATTCCCATGCTCCAGTCTGCAGGCATGCCACTTTCCCATAGTGTGCTAGAGAAGGAGACAGTGAGAGCACCTATACCCTTCTCTTTGCTTTGTCTCCTTCCAGGGTGCTTTCTGGTGACAGCTTTTGGTTTTCAGCTGTGGCTTCAGCTGTTTTGACCTTCTCACGCACACTTTCCTCTTCAAGAAGGAACAGATTTCTAATAAAATTTGCTATGAATGAGAAGGTCAAGGGTAGCTACTGGATATGATGAAAAAACATCCCATGATGTTTACTCCTACAGTCACAAATGCAGCATCCAGGGTTTTTTAAAATTTGTTCTAAAGCTATGGAGCCTTTGAACTCCAGAAGGCCAGAATTGCCCTCAATGGTAAAATTTCTACCACTATCAGTAAGACAGGAATTCCACCTTCTTTTGATGTTTCACTGCATACCCATGTAATCATTGACTGCACTCCTAGCTCAGCATAACAGTCCTCAAAAGACATTTCAAAGATATTCCAGTTACCTTCCCTATTGTTATTATACATTTCTCTAGCATCAAACCTGAATGTCTGGAGAACCTAAGAACTCATTAAAAGCATCAGGAAAATATCACAGTAACCATGACTAAAATGCAGTTGACTGGTTTAGAACAAGTCAGATACTCAAGAGCTCAAAGCACCCTTATCCTCCAGCTAAGGTAAGAGGTAAAAGGCAGATTTCCTTCACACCTTCAATATCTGAAGTCTGCATATAAGCCCTGATTTCAGCTTCAGCAGAGCAAGCAGGACTGGATATAACTGATCTTACATATCAGAATAATTTGGGGAGCTGTGTGGTAAGACAACATAGAGACTTAAGCTTGGCATACCATCTGCAGGACTGAGTGCTGTAGCATAAAAAAATATATTCAGTGTATAGTTCATATCAAAACTACTAACAGGCCTGGAATTGACCCATTGGCAGTTAATTATTCAAGCTTATCAATGGATTTGGTTTCTTGGATATTCACACAGAGTTAACTCAATGATCGATGGGCATTTCAAAAGGGTTATGATTAGCTGTGCCAAGGATACAGGCAGCCAGGCTGACTTGTTGCTAAGGTCCAGCACAGCACCATGCAGCTACCCTGCTTGCTGGTCCACTGCAGAGATTAACAATCCTGAAACAACAGTCCTGCAAAACCAGCTTCTGTCAGGGCTCACTGGAGCCCCTGCCCCAAGCCTACCCGGGGAGGGAAAGCAGGAAGCACTGTGCAGACTTTGCAGAGTCATCTTGAATGCTACGATGCTTAATCTTGGCGCAGCACTGGCCCCTCCTAACTCAGATCTAGTTTGTGTAGAGCCAGGCCTAAGCCAAGATCAGTAAGACAAACTTCAACTGAACTCCACTGGGTCAGCCATCTAAAGCACCACAATCCTCACCACATATGGTAGTTCCTGTGTTGATCAAATTCTTCCCACTTTCTGGAGTGTCCCAAATAGAATACCATGTGACCTGAGTTCCCCTCTGCCCACTAATGTTTTCCTGGGTGCTTTATTAAAAAAGTGGTTAAGGGTATTCCTAGCGTGCTAAAAAAAAAAAATTGTTAAGAAAGGAACAGCCTCAGAATAAAGCAAAACCAGACAATTTTATTTGCTCAGGACCAGTTTACTGTGAAGTTAAAACAAAAAAAACTTCAGAAGGCCTGTCCTAAAAACAAATCACTGTGAGAAAACACATCTGCAGCTCTCTTCCCTGAGAGGCGCCAAGTCTGTGTTTCACAACCGCTGCAAAATGAAGGAAAAAATCGGTACCACTCTATCCTTCTATCTTTTAGGTTAAGAAATGAGGGAAAGAGCTTAATGTGAGGAGGAAACCACTAATAAAAAATCCTGAGATTTCTCTGGCTTGCATTCTGCAGACCTGCCGTGTGCCTGTCTCTTAACTATGGTACCTCAGAGATGACATGCAGCTCCAGGAGATGCCTGACAGAGCTGTTTCCCTTCCCTTTCTCCATGAAGGAATCACTGTGATTGCATCTGTTCTGGTATCACCCGGCTAAATTTGCCTGCTATTGGAGCTTTTTCAGTGAAAATGGAAACATTTTGGTTTTGCTACCTGGCATTAGCACTTTGCGTCATTTTAAAAAGACAGCCTTCGCTTGAAGAAAGAAATCTTGGTCTAATTAGCTAGTGACTCATGTATCAAGTGATTAATTTTTCCCCCTCGTTTCACATGACTTCTCAGAATTGTTTTTACAACTGTTATTATGCCAAAGTGACCTTGGTACACATCGTCCCAGGCCACATCTTTCAAGGAGCCATCACCTTCCAGTAGGTCACTACACACTGAAATAAACTATGGAATACATCAGCTAAAGCAACAGCCTGTATACCAACAGTGAGATCAGGGACCAGTTCAGGTAAGAGCTTTGAAGAACAGGACAGTGCAGCTCATTTCAACAGAGGCAAAACAGAAGCCCAGTGCTGGGCAGCTCCGACAACAGGCAAAGCATCAATCACTTCTCCAGCCATGGCTTTTTCAGAGCAAAGCAAATGCAGGTTTGACAAGGATGAGCACAAACCAATGCTGCACACAAAAACCCCACTGCACAGCCTTCGTGGATATCAACACTTACATATAGCATGGGGGGGCAGATGTCAAGGTGGGATGGAGATAACAATGCTAAGTGGTGAAGGATACTGTTACTAAGACAACAGGCTGAGAACTCCTCCAGCAGAGAGGAGGATCAAACAGGGAAGAAAAAGTTCTTTACAAACACCTTTCCAGATAAACAGGACTTGATTCTTAAAGCACCAAATGCAGCTCCTGATCAAACCATTCTTTTTCAGACTAGCTCTTTTCTGGACTTTTTCGGGTCATCCTTCCACAGCTGCCTGCCCCTGCCCTGACTCTTACATGCTACAGGCTACTGATGCACATTCATGATTTCTACTTGATATATGAATTCAGGACCTTTTTCTCTTTTATCAACTGTCAAAACCCAGTCAACCCTTACTCACCCTCACTGACTTCACTCTTCTCCCATTCAACCCTCCCTTTCTGAATTTTCTACATGTCTACTCTTCTCACTTTTGCCATCAGAATTTTGCCAAGTTCTGGTATTTCTTTCTGTTTCTCCAAAGAGCTTGTATTATCCCTGTCTCAAAACTTACTTCCCATATCACTGCTCAAATGGAAACCAAACTACTACCACTCAACTTTTCCACTACAACTAACAGGTTAACTAAAAGTATCTCACTTTCCTAGCACTCGGCTAAAACCTCCTGATTTGCTGCTTAGTTCTGTTTGGAATACTCCATCTGACTTCTCCCCTTTTCTGTATAATTGTACAGCACCACTGAGAGCCGACAAAGTGTAAATATTGCTAAAATGCCACTTAAGTAAGATTGTTTTAAACTGCACTATAATCAATTTGTATCTACATATATGTATAACAAACTATACTATATAGTTAGCTATAAGTTGTTTATAGTGCAGTTTTACATGTTTATAAACACAAACCTATTTGTCAAGCCCAAAGACAAGCACTTACCACAGAGCAACCCTATGGGGAAGCATAACATAGTAATCAGCTGTCAACACTTGCTTGCCTACATTTATACGATGGCTAAAATCAAGTCCCATGCTCTAAGGCTCCAGCTGGTCACCTGGAAGAAAAGTGGTATTTTTCCTCCTGTAGGTGTGCACGTACATGTGTGCACAAAAGGCTGTGCACGTTTGCTATTTAAACGGAAGATGTGTCCAGGAGTCATGGAACAGCAGCACCCAGCTGGCCAAGGGCAGCCCCAGGGTTAAGCTGCCATCGGGCTCTGCAACCCGCGGTGCCGCCAGCGCAGGTCACCGCCGTTTGCCACGGTTCAGTGGCTGCTCTGAAGGCCGAGCACAGAAATCAAACACCAAACCAGACACCGGTTCGTTGCCGTTCCTGCCCCGGGCGGACCCCGCCGGGGGGTCTGTGCCAGCGCAGGCCAGTGGCTGCCAACAGCGGGGGCCCCAGACGCTGCAGCCGCCGGTGGGCGAGGGCGGCGGCGATCGGAGGCCCTTCCGCGTGCCGGCCCTGCCCGGTGCAGCCGCTCTTCCCGCCGGGCCGGGCCGGGCCGGGCCGGGCCGGGCGGGGCGGTGTCGGGGCAGAGGCACCTGCTGGGAAGGGGCAGCGCGGCGCCCACCGCGGCCGTTGCAGGGGCAGCCCTGCCGCCCCTCCCCGTGCCCCGCCGGGCCGTGCCCCGGAGCGACGGCGCCGGGCAGAAGGGGACGCGTCCCGGTGTCCTTGGCGCCGCCGACCTCGCCCGACCAGCCGCCGCCCTCCCTCGCTGCTCCGCTCCCCGAGGCGCTGCCCGCGGGCCGTACCTGTCGCAGGGCGCGCAGTGAGCGGCCCAGCGCGCGGCCGAGGCAGCGGGACCGCCAGAGCGGTACCATCGCGGCGGCGGCGGCGACGGCGGGAGGGGCCGCAGGGCGGACACCGGAACCAGGCCCCGCGCGGCACGGAAGCGCGCGGGGTCGCACCAACCGCCGCAGGACGGGGGGAGCGCGGTCGGAGGGGCGGAACCATCGCGGGGGGGGGGGAGAACAGGGCAGAGGGGCAGGGACAGGGGCAGGGCGGGGGCGGGGGTGTAATAATAATATTCCTACGTATCACCAGATATGTAATAATAATATACATATATAATAGGTATGTACTGCATATATACCTATAAACACATACATTTGTATATATACATATTATTACATGTCATAATATATGTACTTGTAATAATAAATATGATAAATACGTAATGATAAATAATCCTCTGTATTACCAAAGAGTGCCGTTTCATGACACTTTTCATTGAACCGGCTTCGGATTGCTGGAGGGCAGCTGTACCAGTGGTTTTCCTGCTCACCACGGCAAACCATGGGGCTCATGTGGAATGACGTTGCCGCAAGCATCAGCCAGTGGGATGTTGCATGGTTAGAAATGGGCAATGAAGTCATCTCCCTGTGGCAAACTGGCAAATGAGTCGACTAGTAAGCCCTGTTCCTCAGATGTGGTCTGTATGCTGAAAATGTTTGAGAATCCCCCAGCTAGTTTCTGTTTTCTGCCTGCTTCCAGGCAGGGAACCACTGGTGGGAGAAAACCCAATGAACCTATTTGCAGAACCTGAGAATTAGCCTGGGATAGTTATAAAGGGCTGTCTTGCAGCCAGGCATCTCTCAAGGAGCCAAGTCTGGGTTATGCACATGTCCTTAATTTATCCATTGCTTAATAATATATGAATGGTAAACTGCAACCTTCAAAATATGGGATCATTTCCAAAGGAAAGAGGTTGAATAAAAATCAACAGGGGATAGTCCCTGAGGCTTTGAGGATATGCTAACTGCTTTAATAAAAGGCAACTGAACCAGAAAGGCTCTCTGCCAGGGGTTTCTCTGTGATCTGTTTTTTGACCACCTGATGTCAACTGCTTTTAACCACAGCCTCCTGTCTATCCAGTGAATACCCTAAACATTGCCATGCTCAGTAAGCATGTGAAGGCAAAGCAGATGAAGCCCCAGGAGTGGCACATGCGGCCTGGCTTTTGTCCGCCCACCTGCAGCTCCTGCACGAAGTTAAGTGTCTGACAACCACATGTGCCCCTGGGGCAGGTACTTTGTCCTGGGGCTGGTGTTAGGGTGTGCTCAGCTGGGAGGGATACCAGCTCTGCGGGCTGTGGCACTGTCTCTAAAGCACCCTGTGACAACGGACCCTGTATTGCTGCTCTTCCTGTGTTGTCCCACTTCCTGGCCACGTCCTACACTGCAGACCCCCAGTTCAGCCAAAACGCATCTGTGTTCCCATAGTGGGGGACACTGGAAATGCCTGGGCGCTTTCCATGGGAGATGGGTAGCACCTGGGCTTTGGGCCGGCTCCTTCCTTGCCTGTGGCACTGCTTGTCGGTCTGGTGTATTTGCACTGTCTCACCAACGGTTCACCATCCTGGGTCCGGGATGGAGTTTCCAGGCCAAATTGTAGGGGGGAATTGCTCTTCTGGCTCTCTGCCCACTTGGGCAGCCAGTGGCTCAGCAGCAGCCCTTGCCTGTCTGACTCCAGGGGCTATGAGTGTGGGAAATGGCCGAGCGGCAGGGAAGGTGGCTGGACCCTGATGCTGGACCTGACCTCCTGCATGTCCATCTGCATATTCAGAAGTCGTTCCCAGCTGGTTGGCTGCCTCCAGCCTCCCCACTCCCTCTTTAAAGGACCTGAGCACAGCAGGAGGACGCGCTGGCTCTGCAGCATCCCACGGCCCCTGCCTGCGGGACACTGCAGGACACTGTGGGACACTGCTCCCCGTGCCCCTGGAGCCGAGGTGAGTGGGGCGGAGAGGTGCGAGCTGCAAGGGTTGGGGACTGCCGGCTGAAGACAGGGGAATGTGGAGGCTGGGGAAGGCTCGGGGGGGATTTGCAGTGCTGGAGAGGTGGCACGGCTGTCTCGCTGAGGAGCACCCGGGGAGCCCATGTGGGTTGGCTCCAGTTTTGGAGAGGGCACACTTGCCTTCTCTTCTAAGCATCTTCACTTCGTTCCTCAGTCTTTTTCTTCAGGTAAGAGGAGTCTCGGCCACTTTTTAGTGTTCCAGAAGGTGGCACTGGTGAAGACTGGTAGTAAGAGTAGGAACCGAAGCACGCATCTGCTAAGTCGGGCAGGAAAGGGCTGCATCAGCAGGAGCAGTTCGCTTGGGGCAGCACCTCCTGGTCCCTGCGGTGCCAGGGAGGCTGGGAGGGGGAAATGAGGCCACCCACAGCGAGCGGCCACAAGCTGGGACCGCAGGCTCTGCTCCCTCTCTCCCTCCAAATCTCCAGCAGAAAGATGGTGGTGCTGGAAACCTTAAGCAAGTGGAGGGCTCCTTGCCAGCTCTGAGTTGATCTGCTTACAAGGGGTGTATTGCCCCGGGTTCCTGGGGCTGGGAAGCCTCAGCACAGGGGACAGGTAAGCTCCCTGACCTTGCTGTTGAACACACTAGAGGTGAGAAATTGTGAGCAAGTGCCAAAAGGTGTTTCTGTCACAAACCGAGGTAGCAGGACTGGCTGTCTTGTGCCTATGCCTTTGCAGAAAGGCTTAAGGGGGGATGGAGTCTCTGGCTGCAATGTGTTTGCTGTGTGACTTTCTTGGATGCAGCTGGCATGCTAAGTGGCAGCTGCAGGCAGTGGTGAAGCTTGTTACACAAGGGCCAGGTGTGATGCTGAGAGCTGCCGGCAGCCTGGCCTTGCACTGGCCATTGATAAACTGAGCAGTTTGAAAGCCCCCACAACAGACTGTTAGGAAAATGAAATCCTACTGGTCAGGAGGGGTGGGTAGACAACACAGGAGAGCAACAAGTGGTGTCAGATAACCCAGAAGAGACTTGGTTTGTAAAGACTAGAGCTCTGGAAAAGGTAGAGCTCTCCCAGACACCTGCCTGGAATACAGGGCTGGTTGAAGAAAGGCAACCTGCTAAAAAACAGTGAGAAGACATCCATTTTCTACACTGCCTGGAGGACTCGCCGTGGAGCAGACAGTCATGGGGACAGGAGACTGATGGTGTTGAAAATGATCAGACATTTCTGGGTATAGCAAAAGAATCTCAGACTTTAAAGATGTCTGGAAAACACACAAGCTGTCCTAATTCAGTGGTGCAAAGCTACTGCTAATTAATGTGGATGAGAAAGCATCCCAGAGGAACAGTTACTGTGTAATTGCCCAGGATACGAGCTTTTACACCTTCTTTTGCAAGAAGAGCAAGGGAATGTCTGAGTGAGGGAATGAGTGGAGGGGGTGGGTCCCTGAGTGGAGTCAGCATGACAATTTTAAGCCTGGGGCTGCTGGCTCAGTAGTTTTTCTCTTCCCTGATAATCCCCATCCTCATTCCTTTTATTCATTGTTTTGCCAATCACTTAGGAACCCTGTGCTGTGTTAGCCTGAACATCTCAGTGGGTCCCGCTGGCAGCAGGTCACATCACACTTTTACCCTTGCTGTGCCCCTTTCCACCAGCCTCTTTGTGCTGGCCCAGCCCCCCAGTGCAGCCACCATCCCCATGCCCTGGTGGCTCTGCTGGTGGGTGCTGGGGGCTGGCAGAAGCCAGCAGCAACCATGCCCTGGCGTGAATGCCTTCACCAGGGATGCAGCTGCTGTTCTGTGCTCTGTCAGCACCCAGGAGCACCCAAAACCACCTTTGCCCAGGTATATGTGGCAGGGCTCCACCTGGTGCTCACCTCCCTTGTACCTGAGTCCACAAGCCCAGAACGGAGTTTCCTCAAATGCCTCTGGTGTGGATGCAGCTGGCGGTGTGTTGCCAGGCACATATGGGGCCCAAACCAGGTAAAATGTACTCTGGGCACAATGAATGCCTGGCTGGTAGGTGGGAGCTGTGGCAGTGCCCAGGGCATTGCTGCTGTGATGTGACACCCAACAGCCTGCTCATAGGTTTTGCAGTGCCTGGAGGTTTCTGCCTGGGTCATTCCCTGGTGAAATAGTTTTTGCAGGGGAGCAGTGATGCCACAGAAATCCCTGAGGAAAAATATCCTACCATGTGCATGGAGAACTGCTGTATGAGGTCCTGTTTCTTGCTCTTTCTCCAGTTCCACACTACTAGCAGGCTGAAACATCAAACACCTGTGAAGCCTGCTAGTCTGACACTGGAAATGATCCCCAACCAGCTGAAGGTCAGCTCTCCAGTTTCCAGGCAGGAAGACAAAATGGATGGCAGGACTGGCTTTGAGCAGGACAGAGGCCGTGCCACTTCAGGGCATGGCCAGGGGCTGAATTCGGAGCCCTATTTCCAGACTGACTCTCTCTTGCCTTCCTCCAATGCATCCCTCATATCACAGTTCCTCAGCCACCCGATGTTTGGCAGGAGCCTGGATTCCACCCTCCTTTTCCCTTCCTCTCAGGCAGTGGCCCTGCCTCAGGACAAGTGTGGTGCATCTCCTGGAGAAGGAGCACAAGCCCTGCCTTTCCCCAGGACCCGTGCCTCGGCTCCCATGCCCTATGCTAGTGATGGGGACCAGCTCTCCAGCCAGCACCTACGAGCCAAGAGGGCCAGGGTGGAGAGCATCATCCAAGGCATAAGCCTCCCGCCAACCCCTCAGGCATTTGACACCAGCCTGGAGGCAGCTTTTAGGCATGAGAGGGAGAGAGGTGGTGAGATGCCCTGGGAGAACAAGAGAAAGCTGAGGGTGCCCCAGCAGGGCCTGGGGGTGGCTGGACGAGTGGCCCCCATGGGTGGCAGCTCCCATGCCAAGGGCGGCAGCTCCCATGCCAAGGGCTGCCAGCAGCTGAAGGAGCAGCTCTGCTTTTTAGAGCAGCAGCTGAGGTGGCTTCAGGAAAAGTTCTGCCAGGTCTATGACTCTGCGGATGCTGCTCAAACCCAGGAAGATTCCGAGAAAGTGCAGCCACTTCCTGAAAGGCCTAGAGACAGACTGGATAAGGACAGTGCCACTGTCACTGGCAACCCCTGCAAAGCACCTCTCTGGAGGAGCATCTTGGAGGTGTGTAGGCTGGAGGAGGAGGACAAATGTGATGCAGGTGGCCTGCCCACGGCAGTGAGGGTCCTCTCGCAGGCACTGAAGCATGAGCTGGCCGGGGTAACGTCCCAGGTGGTAGACTCTGTCCTGAAGACTGTCTGGCCAAAGGCAGCCAGCCACCTCCAACAGCAGCACAACAGCTGCCTGGTGCTGAGGCCAGATGCCAGGAGAGAGTATTTTACTGGTGGGAAATGCAGAAAGCCACTTGCTAAGCCATCTCCCATGAATGCGCCAGGCTCACTGGGCTCAGCTCAGGCTAAAGTCCTGTCAGGAACTTTGGAAAAGAGCCCGGGCTCTCATGCTGGCTCCTTCAGTTCAAAGGGCATCAGAAAATCCTCTCAGATACCCAGCATGGGTTATTCACTGGGCCCGGTCACCCCTGTCCAGGACAGCCAGCTGTTGAGCCAGCTGTTGGACTATGGTCAGCACAGCCTCTGGGGCACCGACTCTCATGGGAGCCCATCTGCTCTGGAGAGGTGTCCTCCAGAGCCCCTCAGCTTACACTGGGGAACCGTCAAACTGAGGTCGTCAGTCGTGAGACAGCAGCAGCACCATCCCCTGCCCCTGAGCCCTGCCAACATGGAGAGTCTGGCACTGCTGCCGGCTGGCAGGGATGGCCACAGCGACCTGCCAGCTGCAATGGATGGAGCACCCTTTGACTCGACTCAGATATCCTTTGGGGGCAGCTAGAGAGGTCCCTGGGGAATGTGGTCCCCTTGTCCTTTGGAGCCACAGCTTGGCACAGCCCCTGCTAGTCTCTGCAAGGCCAGGGTCCCTGCTGCTCCACAGGGGGCTAAAAGGGTGTGAGCAAGAATGAGGTCCTAAGCCATGCAGGGGCACTGCTGGTCCTCAGGGTTGGTTAGATGCTGTAGCGTAGCTGTGGGTCAGGAGCTACCAAGCCTGTTCTTAGGCTATACTAGTGGTCCTGTAATCCTACGCTATGAACAGGTGTCTCATGGAAACCTCTGTTCCCATTAGCCTGTACAGTGCCAGGGGAGCATTAGCTTCTTCAGGGATGTTGAAGGGAAAATCCAGTGGCTGCCCAGCCAGAAATGAATCCCCTGTGCCCTGCTGCCAGGTTGTGGGGAGGAGTTGCCATGGGCACTGGGTTATGTGTGTGTCAGGGCTGCTGCTCAGGGACACGCTGAGCTGGGGGGCTGCTGCGTGCAGGTTTTCCTTGACCCCAAGGCAGATGCAGGAGGCACTGACCCCTGGCCACCTGAAGAAGGCCAAGCTGATGTTTTTCTTCACTCGCTACCCCAGCTCCACTCTGCTGAAGACATACTTCCTCGATGTGCAGGTAAAATGGCAGTACCCTGGGCTGATGCCCCCATGCAGTGTGGCACTTAGCCTGCCTCACTGGGCAACCATGAGGAAGGCGCTACTCTCGTGTTTCCCTGCCTTGCTGGCAGGAGCCAGGGGCAGCACCCATTTCAGCATGGGCTGCCCTGGAGCAGGTGCTCAGGGCTGTGGCAGAACTGGGTTGCCAGGTCTTCACTCTGTGCCATTGAGGTGTTGGGATTAAAGCATATCATGAATGTGTCTTCCCACTTCAAGGCAGCTGAGATCCAAATCTCAGTGGGGACAGCACTGTGGACATCCCTGTGTTTTGGCAGGCCTGAGGCAGGGCTGGGATTGGGCCAGGCCAGAATTGTGTAGCTGGGTTTGTGGGGGCTCATGCGTAGGGAAGCTCCAAGCTGACATAACTCATCCTCCTTCTCTCCCTGGCAGTTCAGCCGCTGCATCACCTCCCAGCTCATCAAGTGGTTCAGCAACTTCCGTGAGTTTTACTACATCCAGGTGGAGAAGTTTGCCCGACGGGCCCTGCTAGAGGGTGTTGTGGATGCTTGCACCCTCCAGGTCTCCCGCGACTCAGAGCTTTTCCGTGCCCTTAACATGCACTATAACAAAGGGAACGACTTTGAGGTGAGGAGGGGGAGCTGGGGGATAGGGATGGTGGGGTTTGCGGGGGTAAGGAGGAGCCAGGAACATGGTGGTGCCATGGGCTGATGCCCATCTTGCTGCAGGTGCCAGGGCGGTTCCTGGAGGTGGCCAGTCTGACGCTGCAGGAGTTCTTCAGTGCTGTCAGGGCAGGCAAGGACGCCGACCCCTCCTGGAAGAAACCCATTTACAAAATAATTTCTAAACTGGACAGCGACATCCCGGAAGGGTTCAAAGCTGCTGGCTGCTCCCAGGAACTGCTCCGCAGCTGAGTCTCTGTGAAAGCAGCCCCAGATCCTCTGTGCAGCCATCATGTGTTTAGTACCTCATGGGCACTGTGCACAGCATACATTATTCAGAGTACTCTCTCTCTGACCTGTAAGACAGCTCCTTGCTTGAGGCCAGTCACTTGCCTCAAGAGCTGGGATTTTACGCTGTGTATTCTACTCCCCTGAGACCCCTGGTGGCCTAGTGGTTAGCGTGCAGGACTTTCACTGCTGCGACCACGGGTTCAAATCCCGGTCTCCTGGCCTGATGGAGGTCGTTAGCCCTGTGTGGCCATCCATCTATGAGAAGGACACTCTAAACAAACCTACGTCCTGAGGACCTCACTGCCATTGTCCAAGCTTGCTTGGCCCCGGCAGATGAACCTTAGGATTAAAGGGTGGGCTCAGCTCAGCGCAGGCTGTGTCTCACCTAAAAAATCCATTGCGCAGGCTGGAAAGGTAAAAGACCTTTCCCCAAATCTTCGTTCACGAAGATGGGCCATTATACTACTCCCCTGCTCAAAGCCAGTGGGGACCTGCAGAAGGAAGAGACAGAGATGAAGCCATCAGGTTGGAGCCTGGGAAGTTGCCCTCCCCCAGCTCTCCCCATGACCTTGGCTGAGCACCTTCCTTCTCTCCTCCAGAGGGCCACAGACCAGAGCAAACAGACCTGCTGTTTATAAAGCAGACAGATGTCCTAGTAGTGGGCAGAGTTTTCTTGGCGCAGCAGACTGGCGGATGAGCCTGGTCCAACAGCACAACTCAGTTTCTGTCCAGATACAACACACCAGTGTCCAAAGAAAACAGCTGGTGAATTCCAGCATTCCAAGCACCCCAAGGGGATAGCTGACTCTGTCTGGGAGATGTAAAACTAGTGTTTATTGTAGCCAGCACAAATAACATTCCCCCCTGCCTCTCCTGTGCTGTCTGACAGGACAGGAGTTTGACCCCCCTCAAACAAATGCGTTCTGTAGCCAAGCAGTTGAGTGTGTGCTGGTTGCAGGACTGACTGCTTCCCAGCAGTGTTATCCGTGATGCTGGAAGAGAGCAGGGTTCATGGCTGGCATCGCTCAGCACTGCAAACAGCCCCACATTAAACACTCACCTATGTCCCCTCACATCATGTTTCTGCAGGCAAAACTGCCCCAAGTATCTCTGCTTTGCAATGTGTCTGTGATGAAAGAGAAGCATGCTGTTTGGGACCCATCAGTCCCTATGGGTTTAATACAAACTGGGGAGCTGGGGCCTGAGATCTGCAGCCCCATTGCTGTAGTGAGTGTAAACCCAAGGAAGTTTCTTTACCCTGTGACCAGGACTCAGTGGCCACTTTTCCACGTGACAGAGCATGGCAAAGCATTTTCTGTTAAGGGCTCTCTAACCCTGACAGAGGTGGCAGTGGGGAGGGAAAGGCTGTGAAGAGGAGGGAGGTCCTGGGAGAGGCACAGCAGGGAGAGCAGCAATGTGTAACTGTGGATGAGGAACAACATACACATGCAAAACTCCCAGGGAGAAGACTGGGAGGAGGCCAAGATGATTTCGGGTGTGCTGCAGTGTCAGCTGTGTACTAGTGCGCAGCAAGTGACCCAGGAGAGGAAAATCACAGCTCCAGTATCAGAAGAGTGCATGGGGTGATCCGTAGGCAGGGCATCTGCAGGAGTAAGGAAGTGTGTGGTATCATCAGGGCATGATGAGAAGGCTCTGGAATAGGGGCAGTTTTACAGTGGTTCCCCCCATGGTGAGTGTGGCCACCCAGATTTCCTGCCTCTGTTTGTATGTTTATTTCTTAAAGTTTGTATAGTTTACAACATCAAATTTACTTGACTCATTTTTAAATAAACACATGGTGTAAATTACCCTTTTACATCCCTAGAGACCTTTTTGATGACTTCTATTCTAAAGCATTACACTGAGAATTTCTTGCTTTTTGTTGGGAAAAGACTAAGACTGCAGCAAAAGGGCTTAGTCAACCTGCTGGCATCTCTGTGGGGCCAAGCAGCCCCCACTAACCAACATTAGCTCCTTTAAACCCCAGTGCCTTGTGGTCATTCTGCTCTGAAGTGCAACTTGTTGGGAGGATCAGAAATGGGGGTTGGAGGCAGATGGAGCCATATCCCAAAGCTTAGGGGTGCCAGACTCAAATGTTCAACATCCACTAAGTGCTGCTGGTGCTGTTTGTGCAGGCAATAACTACCTCAGAGCTTAAGTAATGCATTGGGTAGGCAAAAACAACACTGCTGGAAAAGGAAATGATGGCCTGGCTCAGGGAAGGGTCAGTAAATTCATCTGGCCATATAATTAGGGAACGTAAGATACAGGTGTACTGGAGGCATCATGCTGACACAAAGCCACACTTTTACAAAGTCCGTGGGGGGAACAGTTTCATGCTTCCTCTGGTAACATGCAAGTTCATGAGTGTCAGTAAATCAGCAGGTGGGGGGCTAAGGCAGTGCCCCAAACCACAGAGTCATGCAGTGGCTGAGGTTGTAGGAGACCTCTGGAGATCATTTTGTCCAACCTCCTGCTCAAGCAGAGCCACTGAGAGCGGGTTGTCCATGACCATATCCAGACAGCTTTTGAGTATCTCTAAGGAGTGAGAGTCTACAACCTGATCATTAATGAAGACGTTCAGAGGATTGGACAAAGTATTTGCAGCAGTATTTTTGCTCCAGCGTTTGCCATATAACTGCGAAGAAGTGGGAACTAGAGAGATGTATATTATTCTAGCTTCTGCCTGTTTGGGGAGCCTGGGGTGCAGCTGCCTCCTCTGGGGCCAATTGTTTGCTTGGAGTCAGGGGGGTTGCACTCAGGCAGGCACAACTCTGCTGCACAATGCTAAAGTGCGGGAGCTGAATCACAGCCTTGTGCTCCCATGAGAGCCTTGGAAAGCAGCAGCCAGCTGGCAAAGAAGTTAAGAGGGGACTCAAACTGCCTTCCCTCAATCTAGGTCATAGAAGCACTGATACACAGAAGGCAGCACATCTGCTAGGAGGTGAGGGGAGCTGGGGTTATTCTGAGGGCAATGGAGCCTGAAGCATGAGGGAAATAGGGTGTGAATTCCACAATGCCCAGTCACTAGTGGGGTTCTCCGGGGCTCCATCTTAGGCCCAGTTCTCTTCAACATCTTCATTAACAATTTGGGCGCAGGATTCTAGGGCATACTAAGTTTGCATATGATGCTAAATTGGGAGAAGCTGTCAACTCCCTTGAGGGCAGAGAGGCCCTGTAGAGAAGCCTTGACAAATTAGAGAGATATGCAATCACCAACCACAGGAAGTTTAACAAAGGCAAGTGCTGGATTGTGCACCTGGGATAGGGCAACCCTGGCTGTGTGTATAGACCAGAGAACAAGAGGCTGGAGAGCAGTGCTGCAGAAAGGGACCCGGGCGTCCTGTTCAATGGCAAGCTGAATATGAGTCAGCAGTGCCCTGGCAGCTGGGAGGGCCAACCGTGTCCTGCGGTCATCAGGCAAAGCATCGCCAGCCAGCTGAGGGAGGAGATTGTCCTGCTCTGCTCTGCATTGATGCGGCCTCACCTTGAATATTGTGTGCAGTTTTGGGCACTGCAATATAAGAAAGACATTAAGTTGTTAGAGTGTCCAAAGGAGGGCAACAAGGACGATGAAGACTTTGGAGGTGAAGCCATGTGAGGAGTGGCTGAGGTCACTTGGTCTGTTCAGCCTGAAAAAGAGGAGACTGAGGGGAGACCTCATTGCAATCTGCAACTTCCTCATGAGCGGAAGTGGAGGGGCAGATACTGATCTCTTCACTCTTGTGACCAGCGACAGGACTCATGAAGCTGAGTCAGGGGAGGTTGAAGTTAGGTATTAGGAAAAGGTTTTTTACCCTTTGTAAAAGGGGTTTGGCACTGGAACAGGCTCCCCAGGGAAGTGGTCACAGCACCAAGCTTGTGTGAATTCAAGGAGCATTTGGACACTGTGACTACAGTTTTGACTCTCAGGCTTGGGTAGGCTCTTGCTTCACTATTTCCCACTAATTACCTGAGGAAGCAATTTGGGTAGTGCACTCACCCACTGCTGACTGAGTTTCATCTTTAAATAAAAAATCCTTTCCTTCCCTCTATCCAAATTTCTGTGGTATATGCAAAAAACCCACAGCCACCTGTAACTGTCTCCTCTGGGAACAATTCCTTGAGGCTATCCCTTTGCATTTCCAATAGCATTCATAACCCAACCACAGCAACGCACTCAGTCCATACAGCTGAACAGCACCAAAGGCTGCTAAACATTAAGAATTGCTGATTCCTGCTCCAGGCTGTGGCAGCCACAAGAGAGAGATTTGACCACACTGACTAAGCTGACAAGGGCCAAGAGCCCTTATGTACTCATCTATGTTAATATTTACCATGAGAGCCCTTATTACTCATGTGCAGCTAATCAGAGCATTAAGAAGTTCCTAGTGAATGTTCGCCCTGTGTGTCAAAATAGCTTTGGGGAAACTGACAAGCAATAAAATATACCTGGTTTTTGTTTTCCTCCTTTAATGACTTGGGCCGGTCTACAGTGACTGAACCAGCCCTAGAAGCTCCCAGCTTAAGTGAATGCTTTTGAAAGGGTCCTTCTCTCAAATACACATCTCAGATCCTTATTTGGCATGAGGGAAGCTCATGCTCCAGATAAGCATCCCTTGGTGAGCCTGCTCATGGAACATTGCTCAGCAAAATTTGCTGTCCTATTATATGCATCAGAGGGTCAGATTAATCCAGGTTACAGCACAATCACCACATTTGAGAGATCCGACATCACTTTTCATCTCAAGAAGACAGCCCTTCCTCTGCCTCTTGCGCAGAGCTGCCCTGTGCCGCAGCACCACTCCTGGGGAAGGTGATGCACAGAGAGACTGTGGAGATCGGTATCAAAGATAAAACAGGGTCCACCAGGGCAGACTGGTATCTCTAGCTGATAGCAAAAGCTTTTTCCCTTTGCACACCATGAAATACAGTATTAGCGTGAACCATGGAATGGGAACTGGGTCTGTGCCCAGTGCCAGCTTCACAGCAGCAGCTACATGAGCTGTTCTCCTTTGACTTAATGAAAAGCCCCGTTTTAGGGAGACAGTGGGAATGGAGCCATGCAGCCAGGGCTGCATCCTCTTTTTCGGGGTGCCCCAGCTCACCAGCCTGCTGTTGCAGCTCAGGTGGAGACACAACAGCTCAGGTGGAGAGATAAGCACGGTGAAAATGGAAGTTGTTTAACTGAGAGCTTCACCCAGACAGGGCAGTTCAGGCGGGTACTGAGACACAGAGGCCAATGCGTGGCCCAGGGGCTTTTGAAGGAGATACTTACTCTGAGCAAGGGCGCACAAAGGAGTGAGAGCATAGTCAGCCTCTGATGGAAGCTGCACGCAGACTTTCCTCCACCACCCAAACCCCACAGGTTGGTGCTCATCTTGGCGGGGGGCAGCTGGGGTAGGGGAGGATAAGAGGCAGGCTGCCAGAGAATAAACACATGTCTTTGCATATATAAATCCCAAACCACTAAACCCATTTTTAAAAGCAAGTTTGAGAATGGCTATTCAAGTAAAACCAGGGAGAGCTGTGCATGGATCTCAAGGAAAAGCAGATTTAGGTCAGCACTCAACACCTGTGAGGATACAGTCCATATTTATATAATAATTCCCTCTCATCTAACTGTACAAGGAGGTGAAGTCCCATGTCATAAAGTCCCATGATCAACTTTTTTCTTTTTTTATGGTAACATACAAACATTACAAATACCTAAAATTTGAGAAAGTTTCTATTTTCTCCTTTTGAGATGACTTTCAGCATTTTTACAGCAAGCAATCACACCTACCATCAGCTTCTACAGTATTTCTACAGCCTTCCCAAATTTAGTCATGTTTTTTAACACTAGGCTTTTGATTAAAAGTTCATAGGGTAATTTTAATTTTGTGTATAAGAGTCAAACACTGTTCTTGTTTTTGCTAATCCAATAAAATGGGCATTGTAGATTACCTACTAAGCAACTCTTAATGATACAGCATGAAGTCCAATTAGCATGAGCCAAATGTGGCAGTTTCCTTCCTAGTGTTTATTGCTTTCTCACTATTTGTTCTACTAGACTTAAAAGGATTGTTTTTAAAAGTGCCAGTCTGTACCCAACAGCATCAATCTTTTTGTCTTACCGCAATCATGGAAAATAAGGAGCTAAAATCAAGCGGTGAAGTGAAAAGCTGGGAATATGAAAACTACAAGATAGATGAAAAAAACTGACTTTAAGGAAAGTACTTTACTGGATTTCCCACAGCATATAAGTGTCATCCATAGCTTTACACAAAGAACAAAAATTATAAAAAATACTTTATATTATTTAAAAATAAATACCTGAGAACGTGTATGTGTATATACATATCTATACATCTCTATATAAACCCTGTTGTCATTTGGTTCTCAGAGAGCAAGCACAGAATATTCAACAGCATAATTGTTTTCCATTTCTAACTTCCAGGTCTGTGAGTAAGAAACAGTAGACACAAGAACAACATTTAGAAACAGTAGACACAAGAACAACATTTAAAAACACCAAGAATTCATTCTCAAGGAGAAAGTAAGGCCAGCCCTGCACATCTCTGTGTCTGTAGAGTCTCTGCGATTGAGAGTGCAACCTGTGTTCAAATAAAAACAATTACAAAGGCTGGTTTTAGATAAAACACTTTCAGAACAGTACCCACAGTTACAAGAAGATCATGCTGTAGAAACAGTATTTTAAAAGCCAGAGCGCTCTCCCCTCCTGAGCAATCATTATAAAGCAGAATTATCATCTATTCATATTTCACAATGTCCCGGACTGCAGCTGTGAGCCCAGATATTTTTCAGTCTGTTCTTTTGTGGAAGGTCGTGCCCATAGAAGGGCATTTCTAACTGAGCACAGAACACCAGGTGCTTTTTAGTTGGCAGTGGACTCTTCAAATAACTTGCAGAGCACAAGCTCCTATGCAGCATCCGGAGTCACGGCTGTTGTCAGAGCTTCACTGCATTTCTCTCTGTGACTTCAAACAAACCATTTATTCTGCAGCTATTTCTAAGCCCTGAGCTTCAAAGCAATCTCACCTCCATTTCTGACTAAATTTTTAATGAGTAATGTTATCCAAAATACCAGCACAACCTTGCAGGAACTGGCAGCATCTGGAAGTTGAAAACACCATCTTAATAACAGTCCAGTCAGTGAAGGTCTCTGCATTTATGGCACAGATTCTTAGCTGTAACAAGATTGTAACAAGCAAGGCCAAGGCTGTAGTGTTTAATCTGGTGATGATTGTTCTGTTTCAAGAACTTCGTGGAGTTTTGATTATTTATGGAAATGTAAAGAATGACAACACTATACTCACCCATATGTTAGCAATTAACTGGAGATGTCCACTAGCACTGTATGATTTGCTTGTGTAAGCATCTTCCATACCTGCAATGTAACCAGGATGCTGGTGGCAATGTATTCTGCATTTGAACAGTCATATCAACCACGGAAACAAAATCCTTGTAGATCCTGGGTTTACTCATAAAGATGTTTGCATGTCATTTTTTAGAAGGGGTCACCTTATCCTAGGAGTTATCTTTGGACCAGTTTTTCTTGAGCAGCTACTGTGGGGAAGACTGCAATGGCACAGAGCATCTGTTTGGTGCAGAACAAATTGTTGCTGTGTGAACTCTTGAACAGCCGAGACAAAACTACAGAACTGTCTTTTTCCTGAGCTGCTGTAAGGTTGTTTCTATAAAACTGCTTTCTGTATTTCAAGCAAAAAGATAGTGATTTCTTTCCTTTGCACGTTTGGGAACACTAATGTGCGTCCTGTTCCCTTATGACAGCCCACAGTCTGTCTATATCAATACACTCGTAGTGAAGCCCACCATCTCCTCATAGTATTGATCTACTCTGATCACACCACCATCTGTGACTATTTGCCCCCAAATTAACTGGTTGTGGAAAAGCTCTAACTTCTAACTTCAATTCTCCAGATCTGTCTCTTGACAAATAATGAGTATTAAGGCCTCAGTCAGTCAGTAGACTCGCAGTTACCATCAGATGATCTTACCTCTCTTAATACTACTGTATGGCCCATTATGTCAGCCAATCATCAGCCTCAGGGCTATCCAGCTGTATTTTCTGCATATGTTGTTCTCTAGCAAATAGTAGCAACCCTTTGAAGATCAGCTCCTCTTTGCAAACGATGCTGGAGCTAGCATCACCTGAAAGCAGCATGTAGAGTCCCAAAGGTCTTTTCAGAAAAGTTTACTGGCCTTTGCATCATTCCTGCAACATACTCCAGTGATCCAGGGATCTTGCTACTTCAGGAGTTTGCAAAATTCAGTTCACCATCTCACAAAGTCTTCTGGTGCCACTTCAGTTCTCTTTATTCAGTATATTATTGAATGGCCATGTGTTTGCAAGCATTCAGTGGCTTTTTCCAATGAAAATAAACCATAGAGTTAAGAGCCCACACCCAAAACACAACAATGCATTCTGGAAGCTAAAGTTGAGAAAGGATTCTCAGACATACAAAATAATTAAGAAAGCTGGGGGAGAAGGCAGCAGAGAGGACAGAGAAATGCAAGTGTTGTATATGTAACTCTGATATCATGCAGAAAAGTAATGGAGTAATGACAAGGTAAATATGGTGTTACAAAAAAAGTCAGGCCCTACAAGGGAAAGATCTACATGATAGCCCTAAATCTGGGTACAAATAAAGAAGCACTGAGAATTAATAGAGAGGAAGGTTCCATGCAGACACCTCTCCAACGTCTGTTTTTCCCATAAGACATTTAAACAGAACTGTAGCATTGGGAAAATCCCCTACCATGACAATGCAGTTCTGCACTGTTAAGATTTAACATACAGTTATGTTATCAATTCATAAGACTGTAGATTAGCTTCAGACATTCAGTGTGCCTCAGCACATGAATCCACACCATAGAGTTCAAAATTACATCAAAATTACAAAATTACATCTACCAAACCCACATTAAGATGTAGCAGCCCTCCAAATGCAAAATGGAAGAGGACTGACTCACTAGGGTAAACCTCTAGATAAAAATCAAACTTAATTACTCTATGAGGAGTTAAAAGGTGATTTCTGAGAAGCATCCTTGAAGACATGCATCTTTGTGCCATTCCCGCTCAGGTAACAGGGCTTATCTGTTCCACATTAACTGTTCAGAGCTTGGCTCAGACGCATCTCAGGCGCAGGACGAAATCCCTGTGTGCATAGGGTTCAAGGGCAACATGTCAGTGACACTGCCAGAGGTAGACTGCTGCTTCCAAAAGCAAAACTGCTCTAAACTAAACCAAATTCTGTGACATCAGTAAAAAAACACAGCCAAAGAAAAAAAAATTCCAGTTGGTAGCAGTGTAAGTCAAAAAATGTCTAATTGCAAAAGCAGTATTTTACATGTTATCTATTTTCAAAACCTGTCTTTTATCACAGTTAGTAAAAAAAAAAAGAGGAATCTGACACTGAATGCTGAATTCCAATTCTTATATTGTGAAAAAGTATTTCTACCCTTTTATACTTTTCAAAACTCCCTAGAATATTGTCCAGTCTTGATTTTTCTCCTAATTTATACCCTTTTTTCCAGGGAAGGTGCCAACCTGTTGTGTATTTGTAAAAATATTTTAATAACATTAATGACTTTAAACTCATGATTTCCATTATTGCTGGTGTATCGAAGGTGGGGAACAATAAAATCAGAAATGATAAAAAAAGCAACCTACATCTTGCAGATAGTTAATAATGTTCCTTCAACATAAAGGTTCCATCTGTACATTCAGCTATACTGTACTCTACTTGTCAGGCCTATGCAACTTGACACGAACACAGAGAAAAAATAAATTACAGTAATGACTGAAACTTGAAAAATAGCAATGCAGAAGGCTCTGGAGGCCATGTACAGGTCTTAAATCCCTGCTAAATTGGACTAATCCAGCTGGAAAACGGAACATAAAGGAAATTGACTTCAGCATCACACATTTAAGTTTTATATAACATACATATGAGGCACATTACACATTTGTTAATGACCTGTGCTAGAAAATGCAGAAAAAAATGATGCTCAATTAGGTTAATTATCACAAGGACTAGAAGTTAATTATTTGTCTCTCCTGTGCATTGAGGCTAACTCAATGTTAGCTATTGAAAACAGATGTCCTCATCTTGATGCACAAAGCCAAGGACAAGTTAAGATAGAAGGAAATGCCACAATAGTCCAGAAAAGGAAAATCAATGTGTACTATAAGAGATAAGCTATTCATCTTTATCTTAGAAAGGTATATCTCCTAAACTGGAGGAACTAATATACCAAAGTCTCAACCTAAAGCATTCATTCATCAAGGAAATGCTGCATAAAGAGTATTTGCCAAGACAATGACATTTGAAATCAATCACCCTGTGAATAAAAAAACTGAGATGGAGAGCATATATAAATTACACTCCTGCAAAAATGTAGTCACCTCAGTACTAACCCTGGACTTAACATCAGTTGTGCAGACTTTTAAGTATGTGTATTTCTGAAGTTCTGTTTCACTAGGAATGACAAACAACCATCCATGCACAAGAACACAGCATCCATATTTTCTGTTTACAGAACTTAGCACTAAAAAGTTCATATGTTGAGAAGAAACTCTGAATGAAGAAAGAAATGTTGCAATACTCCTCAAGAAAGACAATTCGTGCGAGATTGCTTAGCTGTAACAGACACTGTCGAGGATCTCATCTCCAAAACTGCCCGCACTGGATGCTACTGCATCAGAGTGTGCAGTGAAGAACAGCCTTTGAGAGAGAAATTCTCTGGACAATTGTAGCCTTTCAAATGAAATTCAAGCCTTAGATGCAGAATCCAAGAAACTGTCAAAGCATTGTGCAAAATGACATGATATTGTCAGCGCTTTTGCATAATCAAAGCATAAATTGTGCCCATCAACTTCTAGGTAGTCCTTTCCTTCAACGTAGCACATTTTAAGTCTAGCTGAGGAGCAGGAGAAGGATGGAAATCCACAGATTGAGTCAATTTTCCACAAGCCAGTACTGGACACAACTGACAAAGGAGGTGATGGAGAAATATTTATCACTGAAGGTCACATGTTTCAACAGCTCCTCAAACTGAATCAAAGACAAAACAGGTAAATCTAGCTTTTTAGTTAGATTTTTATTTTGCTCCAACTTCATCTTCAAGTAGGAAGTAACAGACAAGCACTGTTACCATACTCCTAGCAATGCAGCATACTCACCATTTTAGTGTCTCTTCCCAACAGGTTTGTAGAATTGTTTAAAAGGTACCTGAATATTCTTCTCAAGCTATATCTGAACCATATATACTGCAATGAGGCTACAACAGAGAGACTTAAGTAAAAATTAGGAAGTTTACACCCAAGTTTACTTCAGGCCCATCCCTTCAGCCTTACAGCAGATTCTCTCTGCCTAGTGGGAGAAGGGAAAGGAAATAAATCATTATATTCCTAATAAAGGAACACGTAGATTGTAAACTCCATAGAAAAGGGTATTCACGTTCCTCCTTAAAGTACCTGGTGCAAAATGAGAAGAAATCACATCGTACATTTTGGAAACCTATTTGGACCATTCACATTAGAGCTTCAGGTACATTTCATTGTGACAGATCTTTGTAGTGCCTCTGATCAAGCTGAAGTTCCAAGATTTCTTAGCCAGGGTAAAGTTAGCAGGTTCTTCTGTGAGAAGGATCTTTAGTCCTTTGATTTGGATATTTATCCTTATTTTTCCTCATACCAAGAAGAAAAATAAACCCCACAAGCAATGCAATAAGGAACCTTGTAAAGCTTCAGAAATATTATTTCTTGCTACAATATACTTAAAGACTTTACACTCCAAAAGCAGCTATTAGCAAGTTAAATCCCGTTTTCCATTAGATGTCAGCAGTTGTCAAGCTTTTAATCAGGATATAAAAAGACCATTTAATTTTGATGCCTCTCTTAAAGGAGAAGAAAGATCTTGTTCCATGTTTATACAGACTGTAGGTTCAATAGAGCGCAAAATCTTGACTGTGGACTGCAAGTGATACTCCACACAATGTTAATCCACTGACGTTTTTTCCACAGAAAGGTGGTCAGTTCCTTTCATGAAGTAGAAGTGATTGGTTTAAAACTGTATTAGGCAATATGAAACCACAAAAATTAAATTATTGTGGAATCAATATCAAGCTTTTCTTTCTCCAATTTAATCCTAATATGAACTCAACACTTTAGTGCCATCTGGTTGCCATTATCTGAAAAATCTTGATTTCTCTGTGACTCTAATTGAAGATACAATGAGATCTGCTACCAGACAAGTTAATCTGTCCATGCCTTTTTCAAGGAAAAGAATTTGGCAACTGCAGTTCAATGGAAATGGAAAAACAAACACCTCAAAGCATAGTAGTAAAGACTCATCAGTTACACAAGTTTTGAGCACCCACAGATGAGTAAGTTGAAACAGTGTAGGTGTTTGTCAGTAAAGGTGTGTTTTCTGTCCTTCAGACAGTAGTACAGTCTCCTAAAAAACCCAGAAGCTACTCGTATAAAAAGGCTAGTACCTGGATCAGTAACAGCAGTCAAATAAAACTTATTACTATCTGCATCAGACTTACCAAAATAGAATTAAAAAAAATAATTTTTAAATGCTGCTTAAGAAAGCTTGTCATCCACATAGGGTGTATGTCACCATTAAAGTTGTTGTCTGTACCTGTGAACATAAATATTTATTTTTTTGCAGTTTAAGGCCATCTATACCCTGAAGCAGGGAACAGCTACAGCTCTGTTGCCTTTCTGTGCTAATCCCCAGAGAAGTAACATCCTACAAGATTTAAATAGAAGAAATCTTAGACTTTTTATTTTTTGGTAATATTTCAGTTCACATGTAATATATTAATGGTTTGAGCCTTTAAAGAGAATTAAAAAGTATTTTAATAGAATCACCCTTAACAGGTTTGTTGAAGACAAACTGCTTTCTAAATCAGCTGGCTCAACTATACTTTTGACCTGCAGGCAAAAAATGGCAGGGATTAATTTCATATTCTCCTCCATAAATATATATGTGCAGCCAGTTGCTAAAGCAGACATCTCAGACAGCAGAGCTGCTAGCACATTCTAGCTGCACAAGACAGATACCAGCTCAAATAATCAGAGTAAAACTACCTGAATTCCTATTTTTTTGTTTTGCTTTGTTTGATTTTGGGTTGGTTTTGGTTTGTTTTTTTTCTTCATTTAGATGAAGACTTTTCACTTCTCAGGTGTTCTTTTTACCAAGGACCACTGCAGTTATAACTCCTCTCCAAAGACAGCAACATCACAGGAATTGGTGAAGTGATGGCAATCTTGCAGTCTTCATGTATTCCCAAGAATAATAACTGTTCAAACGCACCAACTTCATATAAGGAATATACTGGTCACAGCAGACAGTTCAGATGCCATCCTAATAAAAAGCATCAGGAATTTTTCATGTAAAGCTGAACATTCATTCATACATGTGTACCTCAAGCAGTTATAGAAACAAACGTTGTTCCTGTACACAAGGGAAACAGTATGGAGAAATACTTGAATGACTGACACACCAGAGCACAAGCCATAGGGAAAGGCCTCCCCTCCAAAAAAGATTCCATCTGAGAGTTCCAAGAGGCAGAAAAATATTAGGAAAAAATGAAACTATGCCATTTCACCTGAGGCAGCTTTAAGGTTTTGCATATTGAAATATTAAATCCTACAATCCAAAGAGCCCAGAGACTCCTGACTAGAAGCCTAACACAGAATGGAAAACACAAGCAACTTCAAAACACTTTTGCCTCTCCACTTGCAGTAACCTGCTGTGCCTTTGTCTGGTAACTACTTGCACTTAACCAATTTATAAAAACCATGAATAGAAGAGCACATTCTGCTTCCAAACAGCATTAATCAGCTAGAAGGTGATAATTCACCTGAATGAAATATTGTCATTACTAATTTTCCAACCTACATGCATGAGGAAGACTTAAGGCTTCCAGGCTGCTGATCCAGTACCATGCAAATTTGGAAGCAATTTTGCAATTGCTGGAACACTCCACTGATAAGAATGAAACAAAAGAGTTTCACCATGAAGAAGAAAGTTATTAATCTTGAGCAGAAATTAGAATAGTTACTTAGAGTAAAGAGTCCTTCAGTTGGTTTAAAGATTCTGACTCACATCTGAAGGAACGGCTAAGCAGGAGAAAACTTTGATTCAAGTTTTATGAGAGAATAAAGATGATTGCCCTAGAGACTCAAAACATATTTTAAATTCTAGGAAATTTCTGTTCTTTCTGTTCTCATTTCTACTGTGACAAGAAAACTAAGTATAACCACAGTTTAAGACCAGTTGATGCTGCAAGAGTGCAGATCTCAACTGAGATGGCCACTTCTGCTCCTCAAATACATTATCTCATAGTATGCAGATTGTCCTGGTGCAGTTTGATCCCAAATTGTCAGTGGACCTCAAGTTCCAGAAGTAATCTGGGAAACATTAAGTAATGCAGAGACACATGTACCCATCAGTATTTGGCTTCCTGAGGATGCAGGCCATGTGAACATTCTACAGGCAAAGAAAACTCTCAATACTGCTTCTCCTTTCCAGTCCATCTATGCTGAGTTACAATACACCCAAGAGAGTTCCTGGGTTTCAGTTTAGTCAACTCACAGTTAGCTAGCTGCATGTTGGCAGAAACAGTAGGAACTTCATAGCAAAAAGCAAAAATTTGCCTTCAACCCAGCCCAACCATGTTTTCTTCAAATCCTGAGGTCTGACCAGTATTGTGTGGGTTTCCAAAATTTTGTGGCAGCAACGTTAATAATAAAATGGCACAGCATACTAAAGGGAAATTGTGTCCAAAGGGCACGAAATGAGTCACCAAGATAGCTGCATTAAATAAACGGACAAAGAATATTCTTTTTTCTGATAATGATAAATTTGTTTAGGTGGCAACATGCTGTCCCACAGGCAGAATTACTTTATTTCTTTGAAAAAGGATTCTTGGAGTATTCTAATGATGTTGAAATCTCAAATTGGGAAGAACTGATTTTATCTGGTGAGGTCATGTTTTTCCTTTTACATTTAAAAGCACACTAATGACAGACTATTCTTCTGCAGGGAGCATACTATCTAATGTGACTTGCAATTCCCAATTCTATGATAATATTTAACTATTCAACTGGATTAGATGTGGACTTTGGGGGATAGGTTAATATATCTGTTTCAGTGTAATGTCATAACTCTATTTTTCCAATTCAATCCTTTCAGAAAAGCCGCTACTGAAATGCTACTCAGTATCTTCATGGTATCTAAATGGCTGTTCTGAGATTAAAAAACTTTAGAAAATAGTTAAAACAATGCCTAACAAACAGACAATAGCAGTGATGTATGTTATGTATTAACAGGCAAGGAACAATTAAGGGACAGGGTTCACAAAGATGACTGAGGCAAAGTCCAAAAAATACCAAGCCCAACCTGATGAGTAAAAAGTGAAACTAACTTGTACCAAAAGCAATTCTTCCATTCTAAAGAGTAGAAACTAATAATTCAAGGTAAGTTATTTATCCACGTTGATGTAAACATTTAAGAAAACAGAAAACTGAATTTCCAGAACTGATCTTATACTCTCTGTTATAATTTCACTCTTTCATATGCCTAATGAGCAATCCTACAGTAAAACAGAAGGTGACTGAAGATGACAACTGTGCTCTATTTGCATAGCACAGCACATCACACATTCCCTTGTAAAAACCACAGGTACTTCTATCATGAGACAGGTGGCTTCAGTATTAAAAAAGCAGATGGTCTTGGGAAAAACTGAAATGTCATAAGAAACCATAATTCACAGAAAATACTGTTTTAACACTCAACTTTACTGAAAAGGTAGCAGCTCCATTCTGCAGCAGCTGACATTTTCAGAGCTGTATTTTTCAATATGATGTGCTGCACAGAAACAGTCCAACTTAAGAGTTAGCACAGTTGCATGCTGGTCAAAGATGGATTATTATACAAGAGTGCTAGATACATATTTTCCTATGTAGTCATCAATGAAAGTGGGTATTTTTTTCTGCTTAGTGCTGTGAAAGATTCTACTGCCAATATCAGTGAGCAAATAATGAGTAGGAACTAAATCAGTATCAATACTTAATGCATTCTGTACTGAAGGATTTTCCAGACAAAATCAAAATCACTAATCACCAAGCTCTGACTATGAGCCAAGCAAGGGACTAGCTAGATATTCTCAGTTCTGCCAGCAGCAATGATGAATTTTTCCTTTTTGCTCAATTTCTTCAGTCACTGAAGGACTAGAGTATGTATAAGCTGCTGTAGGATGCACTTCTGGCATAAGTTGTTTTCTTTCAGAGCCACTTTCCACCAAGCAGTTGAAGACTGACCTGCTAAACATTCAAACCAATTGAAACAAATGGCAAAGATTATGGAATGATATTTCTGTACTAGAGAAATGGAAAAGTTCTGAACTTCAGGAAAACAACAAAACCCTTCAGCCTGTTCTGATCAAACAGTCTAGCAACCGTTTACAACGGTATGTTTTCTTAACAGAATTTTGCCCTAAACTTGAAGATTGATATATTTTCTCTCTGTTCTCATCAGAGCAAAGTATAACTTTATGTGTACTCTCTGCTCATTTCTCCTTAGTTCTACATACACCACAGAATAAACAGCATGACCTCTCTCAGAGGTATCTGCTAAAATAATTTCAAAATTGTTAAAACCGATAAACAATATTATAACTTCTGTCATATGCTATCCATTCGCATGCTCCAGAAATAGTCTTTAGTCTGGAAAGAAAAATGTTAGGAAAGGATCTGGTTCAGTTGTATTAGCAAAAATACTGATGAAATCATTATCGGTTCTTAAAAGTCAAGAAACATCAATTCATGATGATGGTGTGCCACAAGAACTTCAGTTTTGTTATGGAAAACTGAGTAAAGACTAAAAGCCATTTTACACGTACCTGAGAGTAATGTCTCCAAAGTGAAGCTCACCTGATTTCCACAGCAATACGCAATGCTGATTTTTTGTTAACTATTAGTTTCCATTTGTCAACAATTCTAAGTCAGAATTCAAAAAGTGCTTAGCAACATTTTGAAAAGAAAGTATATATGCTATGTAATAGTACATGTACAGAGAAAATGTGTATTTAATACCTTCCATTTAAAAATGCTGCATTCAGAGAGCTCACTTTTCTTCTAATAAACATATCCAGGGCATAGCACAAGTTCAGCTATTCCTCTCCTTTAATAAAGAGTTTTTAGACATGTACCACAGACAAAGCTGAGAAGCATCCAGTAAACCGAAACATTAAAATGGCAAACAAAACCATCTATTACAACCATGCTCTCCTTTAACAGAATGAAGTACCACCACACCAGAACTAGTTGATTTACCAACCTAGATGCAAATCACAATGTAATCACTCAGCAGAGCAACAAATAACAGCAGAGAAGGAAATTCAGGACTTCATTTCCTTCCCTCAGAAAGATCAGGAGAAAAAATTCAATTCACCATAAAAACAGCAATTATCTTCAAATTTACACATCTCTTCTGGTTACAACATTGTTAATGCAAGGCATTTGCTTTGAGACCTGGGAGGACAAAAGAAAGTTTTCATCAGCAAACCTGATGCTCTGCAGAAGTGATATACCAGCATCTATGAAGAATCTGTACCACTTTTAATAGTGTGGACTGCTATTCCTTTATCCTTTTTTTAGCAAGCTTAACACATTTATTAAAGGAATAGAAGGGTATGACTTCTGGTCTTTGCTGCTTCCTTTAATGATGCTTCTCTATGAGACAGTAAATTTATGAATGGAATGAAACACCCTGAAAGGGATCAGTGTTGACTAAAAGACATAACACCAAAATGAATTTTCTAGGCTGCCCCTTCAGAGAACTCTCTAGTACCTGTTTTCACATTGAGCACTAATGAAAAGTTTTTCATACATTGCTACCTTGAGTATTACAGAGCCACCCAACAGCATTTATACTCACGTAGTAATGAAAATTTGACATAACTGAGAAACTAGGATCAAAAAAATAATAATTCCTGCTCTCCAGGAACATGAACTTCTAAAGGCCAGCAAGACCTGAGGTCTTAATGGAACTGTCTATGAGAAGAAGAGCAGATGGAAAATCTAGAAGACAGAACACATTCCAGAATATGAGTACAGTACCTCTTCCAGGTAAGGATGGTTTTGAGCACTACCAACATGTCAACAAAGACCACATTTAAAATGTCAAACAAAAACCATACTATATGGTCCACCAAGAACACTGAGTTTATAGTGAAATTTATTGTTCTGCTTCCTAATACAATAAGCTACAAGGTACATACAGTATAAAACGAGAACGGCCACAGAGCAAAGGTGATAAACATTCTGTGATGGTACAGTGGAGGTAACATCTGTTTAACCCTTCCACTTTATCCCACAAAGAGTAGCTAAAACTACTGACCCTTCCCCCCCACCCCTCAAAAAATATTAAAAAGTAAACTGTCTCTCTCACTTAGGAGCAGTGGGATTCAATGAGTTTTTGAGGGCACTGGTTCTCTGCCAGTATCTCAAGAAAATTGCTGAAACTAAAGTAACAAGGAAAAACTGTGAAGGTGGGAGTGACATGACCCATGCAAGATGCTCATGACACCCTGGTTCACTTCTCCTCAGAGCAAATGGCCTGTAAAGAAAGGAAAAGTTTGTTACATCAAGTAAATCAGCAACTAATATCATCAGAATTAAGATACAGTATGCAAAATCTGAACTACACAGGACTAGGAATACAGATAAACTATTCTTTTAATGAAACCATAAGCTTCCTCTTAGTAAGGTGAGGGAGACTGATAGCTGACAATCCTTCTCCCTTTATTCTTAGATGCTGTGCAGAAGGGTACACATTAACATAAGCACAGCTGACACCTGTTACACAAGGTTCAAAAACAAATAGTCTTGTCTGGGAGAACTCTAACAATGATGTGAACTGCAACCTCAACTCTTAAAAAACATCAAGGCTATAAACACACAGGAAGACTGGATACTTACCTTCAAGGCACAAAAATCCACTTAACCACTTTTTCATATATACTTGGTGCGGTTGAGGGCTCTCTCAGCAAGGTGACCACTTTCATCTGTTATCTTCTCCCAGTCTGTTTGTCCAACAACAAAACCGATGGCCCTTTTCCTGTCGGCATCTTTTTTTTCTTCTAGATCTGCCCACCGCACCTATGGAGAATACCTTATCAGCATAACCTCTTAAGAAATCCTGATACAAGTCTAGGCTTTCCACTGCAAGTAAGAGTACAAGAATATTAATTTGTACTCATTTTCCTTCACAGGTAAGTATTAATTTGTTTTCCGATAGGTAAAGATGGAAATCACATCAGTTACATTATTTTTAATTGAACACCCCAGCTGTTCTATGGAGTAGAAAAAAGATACAGATGATCACCCTTTTCCATTTCAATAACATAATTCTAAGCATTGAAGTGTAATTACTACAATTATTTCTCTGTTCAAAGCAATGCTTTCTGCAGGAAGAATTATCCAAGATTCATTTAGTGTCTTTATTTTCTGTGCAACCTGTATTTCAATTGCACAATGCAAACATCTAGAAGACAGTTATGAAACTACAGAAAGATGGTGTTAAAAAGCAAATCAGCAATGAATGAAGGACAGTTTTCTTCTCTATCTTGTGTGATATATTTCTATTTAAATATTTCCACTATTTTTTACACTAAATTAGCTTCTTCATACATTTGTTATCTCTCATCCTTACAGCTTTACAATTCCACATCTCCCCTGTAGTTCTTCATGGTAATGCAGATCCCTTGCACTTATCCTGTTCAAACATACACAGTGACACCCACAAACTCAGACACCGCTGGGAGTGAGAACAACAGTGAGGAAGGAGTGAAAGAGGTGAACCCGAAAGGCTGCAGTCACTAAAAACTCATGTAACACATGTAACACACCATTGCAGGACAAGAAAAAACAGTAAGTGAAAGAGCTCTTCCCTGACATACTCGTTAGTCCCATTCAGGCCAGTGTGTTACTCAGGGACGTAGCCTTATCAACTTTCTGCCAGCACCTCCCTATCCACAGTCTACCTGGATTTCCCCAGACATTCCTACTGATAAGCAATGTCAGCTTTCTTCCACCATCACCTCCTCTGCCAATGCCTTAGGTGTCCAGTACTATTTGATATTACAGAGCAAAACAATGCCCAAACACTGACAGTTAACTCAAATTACTTTTAATGGCAAAAGCTGGTCTTTCTATTTTAAAGAAAAAAGAAAAAAGAAAAGAGTATTACCTCTTTCTATTACCTCTCTTTCATCTTCTTCTATGATTTTTCCCTTTTTTTCACAATAGCATGTGAGCATATGGCATTTTGTTTTCAGAACAGAATTACAAATAGTTATACACATTATCTCCCAATGTCTACAAGACATAATTGATGTAAAACCTACATAACTGATACGTTCCTGAGACGAATCTTTTTGAATACCAGAACAGTGTACTGTTTCTCTGTCTACTTATAACAAAACTTAACAAAAAATAGCTTAATAAAATCATCATCTTCTTTTGGAATCTCTACTGTATATCACACTATCTCACCACAAAACAATACAGCATAAAAAAGGACTCTGCGGGTTGCTCTGAAATAAAGTGCATCATCTCCTTTAGCAAGAAATGGGACATGATTCCATCTTCAACCTCTAAGCCATGCCCACGTACAGTTAATCTGTAATTCCTAGCTTTGTTATAATTAATATGTTTACCTCTGGAAAACCCTACTCGCAAGAATAATCTCTTACAGAATCTAATGGAACAGCAAAATGAAAAGTGAGTCAGTGAAACTCCCATATTCATAGATGTTGAATGACTTGATACTGTCTTTCACAGAGACTGTTAAATCATCACATACAGACAGTAAGTCATTTGAAAATTTATTACCCTTTTCTTTCCAGGTTCAGAAGCACGCGTATCATAGTCATCTGGAAGTTGCAAATAATCTTCCATTCTGCTGGCAATTGCTTCCCAGTCACGTTTCCTTTTAGTGCCAGTCCGCAAACCATCCAGCTTGTCTGAGAACAAACACAGAGCCTCAGCGTTAAAGGAGAATTTTTTTCTATTATTCACACACACAAGATGAGAGTGGAAAATTTTTCAAAAGAAAGAGCAGCAGAACTTGTACATCCAGCTTGTATTGACAGGTGGAATGAAATAAACTTGAGAATAAACTAGAGAAATAAACTAGAGAAGACTCAACACAGTTTTCAAGTTTTATTGATCTCTCATGTTAACTGTGTGGCAATAACACTCAGTCTTGTTATGTGTACGAGGGAGAAAAAGCTTGCTCTTCCAGATGGTCATATTATATGGAGTCTATGCTTGCAGGTACAATATAGCCAACAACAGCTAGGAACCACAGATCCACCTTTCTATATTTGAACACAATACTAAAGCTGTAGCATTTTTCCAAATTTGGGGATTCATACTGTGTCACACATGGCATACGTGCAGTATCAGGGAACAAGTGACAATCATATAACTGAATGCAAAGACAAGTTTCTGAGATACTGTTTCTGCTAAACAAAAAGATCCTTGGAAACCCTGATCTCCCCCTTTCTTTTTCTCTCCCCATAAGGCAAACTACTTTAAAAATCCTCCAGAACTGGGAAAAAAAAAAATCTCAGAATTTCTTCTTTTATGGTGTAAGAGGTCAGTCATGAATATTTGAGCAGGGCATTTGTCCAACAGTCATCATTTTTTTCTTTTTCTTACTGAACCGATATAACATGAGGAGAAACCATTCCTACGTTCTAAAATTTTGTTCCTCTTTGGACATTTATTCTCAGTAAAAAAACCCCACCTTCTTGAAATCAAGTGGCAAGCTGCTTTTGGACAGGAGATGAAGCATTCATTGTAAGATTACAAATAACAAAAGCATGAAAAGGAAAAACAGCTTTACAAGTCAAAGTAAATTCTATTACTTCTATGTTATGGTATGCTACCATTTTATAAGCCAACAATTCAAGTATGTGTAGAAGGAACACCAAGCTTGGCAACTATATTCTGCAAACCATTTCCAGTGATGTCAGAGATATTGTTTCAGAAGTCACCATTGTAATTAAATTCACCCACAAAAGGCCATAGAAATAAACCAAATACAAAGTAGTATTATTTTCTGGGTAGCAGAAGACGATGTTCAAAGGTATGTATTTAAAGAAGCTTAGTTCAGAGATGAGTTTTTTGACTTAATATGGGAGAGAAAAGAGTAACAATGGAGATAATGTGATTGTATGTACTACAATGGCACTGTAGACATGCTAGTATAATTCAAACGCCATAAACTAAGGAAGTTATTTCTCCCTCATACAGCTCAAAGATTTTTAGACTCCATCTTTGTCCCATTCCCTGAAACAGATACAGAATTTCTTCTAAGAAAACATTTTAACCCCCTTCTGCTTTTTTAAAAAGCCAACAGTTAAAGAAAAATGTTCAGAATATCTGTTACATGGTTCAGTTAAGGTTCTTCTTTTGCTTTAAGTTAAATCTGCCAAATTTGATGCTCAATCTCCACAGAAAGGCGACACTCTCTCTAGAAGACAAAATTGATTTATACAATATTCCTGTGTTACTCCAGCACGTAGTGTACTTGCACTGTTTCTCAGTATTACTTTCAATCAATGTAGATCATTCGTAGTGTTAAGGGGTTCCAGAAAAAAATTAACATTGAAAAGGAGATCAACAAATGCATTGAGGAGCATTTAGGAACATGAAAAACTGAAAATTGAGAAGCTCTCTGTTGGCATGTACTTGTAGACAGCCATATTCCTGTTGGAAGGCAACATGCTACGATGCAAGCTCACCTCATTACCAATATGAAAGCAAGTTCAGTCTCTCTCTCCCTGCTGCACACAGAATGAAAACATTGCCAAGAAATGTGTAATGCTCAAGCATCAATAGAGGAGTTCAGAAGGCATCCTGAGTATGCAGCTCCCCTGTCCCTTTTTGTTACTGCTACACAGAATTTATTTTAAAACGTTCTCTCTCTCCATGTTTGAAGTTGGACTGCTTTTCCAGAGAAGTCTGCTTCCATCCATACTATCATGGTTCAAGGTACATGTATCATGCAGTAGACACTAGAGAGATTACCTCTATCACAAAGGATTATTTCAGAATATTCTTTTCTGAAAATGAGACAAGGTGTCACTTCGTAACACTGGTGCTTGTGAATATTTATGGCAGATGATTATTTAGTGTTAAACTACTGAACATCATTTTACCATTTCAATTTTTAATAACAAAGTAGCAGCATTTCTGAAAACACAGAACTTAAAAACTCACCTTTAGAATTTTAATAATAAAGCTTCTGAAAGTAACTGAGTTAATTAGGTCCTCCAAAAACTAAATGAATCAATCAGCTAAATTTTGCTCTTCTGAGACAAAAGCCACAAAGTTTTACATAAAATGTTATTTGCATTCTAGACCAAATTTTACAATGGTATCAAAGCTTCAGCTATGGCATAGCTTGTTTCTCCCTTCCTGAAAGTTTGTAGAAATCACCACTAAGACGCACCTTGAAAGGGGGTATTGCTCTAAACACTTAGCATATAGTCAAAGTTTAAAAGCGAGAGTCCATTACTTTAAATTTCAATAGAAGAACCCATGTGCAATATGCACCGAGACAGACCAGTGGTTAGACTTCAGAATAAAACTGTGGCTGTGCACAACACGCAAGACAATGATATACCAAACACATACTCAAGAGGAATGCATCACTCCTGCCAAAATAAATCTGAGCTAAAGCAAGAGCTCTGGGGCATACGGCGATTGTCACAAGTCAGTGCTTGCAGCTAAAGAACTCAAACATTTCACACCTTTTCTGACATGTATTACAATCAGTAAGATCTTACTGTGCTTTCCTGTAACAATATCTACTCATAAAGAAACAAAAAAGCAAAACAAGACAGTGTTGTTTTTGGAGTCTGCACTTACATCAACTTCTGTAAATGTGTGCCCTCTGGGACTAATGCAATAAATCTAATGGGCAGGCCAGCTCCCAGGAAATAACTCAAATTTGGAATAACAGATGCATAGCACAGTTTACATGCCTCTCCAGAAATAATTATAACTGGTCATCTACAAACTCTTATTGTGAACTGATTAGTAAATAGAATAATTCTTACTCACAGACTGCAAATGCTTATAATGCATACCTTGAGCTAAAAGTTGCCTGCCCTGACAGAGCAATTTTCCAAAGAAATTGCATTTATTACATAGGAATGCCTGTTTTTTTTAAAAATGCATGTTTTGTCAGAATTTACTTTTAATCTATAGTCCTATATATACATACAAAAATGAACACATACTAGAGGGTAGTTACAAAATTGTGAATACAGATTTAATAGAAAGCCATTCTTAGCACCTGTATCTGTGTTTTGCAGCATGCTAACATCCAGTTGTTAATGAAGTTTGACTGTTAAAGGACTACTGCAATAGCCTTGCAAATAACTTACTTCAGCATAAAAGTGACTGCTGCCTGCTCCCCATTTTACATTTAAGTGATGACCATATAAAAATCCTGCATTTTATCTTATGGAGTTTTTATTGCATAAGAAAACACAACACAGTTCTTAGTTTCTATTTGCTAGTAGTATTTTGAAAGCTATCTGTAAATTCCTGCTGCAGTCACAATCTCCACATTGTTAGAAACTACACATAACATTATGTATCAGAGCATTCTTCAACAATACAGGTTTCCAGTACTATGATTTCATGCATAATTGGAGAAAACTCATTATAAACTTAAGAAATAATTTTATATTATTTTAAAAAATTATTGTTTATAACAAAAATTCAGATCAATCCTGATATAATACTGCCTAGCTGCCTAGCTATTTGATATGTCAAAACAATTGAGTAGAAGGCACCTCTGGTTATACTACAGGTACCACAACATCAACATATTCCACAAATATTTACATGACTTAAAAGAGAGCACAGCAGCAGAAGAGATGATGTAGTTAAGCATTTAACAGCAAAAGATGAAAGACTGTTTTATGTAAGCCACACCTTCTAATGCTATTTCTAAGGTGCAATTGTGATTCTGGTTATTGAAAAGTAATGACACACAGGGCTGTACCACACATGCAGGAGCAAACCTCAGAATGTTAAGACATGCTGTATCCCATTCAGGTATTTGTTACTTCTCATAGACATGACAGAAAAGAGCAGTTTTGTGCAGACTGTCTTATAAAATCTTCACTTAGAACCATTATTGTTCAATTAAAAAAACCCAAAACAACAAAACTGATCATAATGACCAGAAACCCCTTCCCATGTATACTCCTTTCACCATAGACATGGTGAATGCATTTCTCCCTGAAAGTTGCTTTTGACTTTAACAGAAGCCTAATGTCAGCACTTATATTTAATGCAATCATCAGCACTATTCAGAACAAAAAGCGCAGCAAAAATAGGGCTCACATGCTTCTGGAAAGTCCATTTTGCATACTACTAAGAAGAATTCTAGTACTCTCCTGGAACTGAAAAGCATAATTAACTTTTCAACACCTAAGCTGTTGGAAAGATACACTGACGCCTAATCATTCAGAATCAACTTCAAAGCATGGCACTACTTTGCCCTTACAGATGTCAATTTTGGAAAGCGAGAAACATCTCCAATACAGGTAGGTATGAGGCACGTCTCTAAGAATGTAAGAAGTTACTGATGACACTTAGGCTTGAAAAAAGGTATGCAGTATGAACAAGAACACAGTGCAATGTAAGTTGACTCTTTGCTTATATAAAAACTATAAATATGGAAGAGATGAATAAAGAATAAAATACTGCTTTTTAAAAATTTTAAGACAAAGTACTTTCCTTGAACAGATGGAAGAACAGTAAATGAGTATATAAACCAGTGATGATTAGAAAGTAGTAACTCTCTTGCCTCTGGCAGAAGATAAATTCTATTTCTGTATAGATGTTTTTGCCGTTTCAGGCACATGTATGAAATAAACACATTTATTTGTCTTTGGTAGGGAGGCACAGTAAAAACAAAATTTCAGGTTTTGCAAACATCATTAGATATCAACTATAAAAACAGGAAAAAATAAATACCCACCTAGCTTTGCCTCAGAAGTGTCCATCTCCCATTTGCTTTTCGGAATGTAACCCTAAATCATACACAGAAAGAAGCTCGGAGGATTAGAGAGAGACACACATGCATAACACTTTTGAACTGGAAACAGCATTATAATATAGGGAGCTTAAGGTATTTCTTTTTGTAAGGCACAATTCTCGTTATCAGATGGAGACCAATTACTCAGTATTTCAGAACTTCTGCATCCACTTCCCATTCAGTGATTTTAGAAGCCCTTACAAATCATAACAAGAGTGCTGCCCTTTGCAAACACAGAACTCCAGAATGAGTCTAACAGGCAGCGAAGGTGCTGTGTGCACAGTTACTGTATTGTATCACCCCAAGTGGAAAAGTTATTGCAACACAACTTATCAGATATAAAGAATATTTAAAGCTTTACAAGCACAAATGAAGAAGTTACTGCAAGCTTTTATGAATTCCCAGATTTACTACACACAAACTTCACTTACTCCTTTTGAAGGGACATACTAAATTCATGTATGAGTGGTTAATTCACAATTAAACAAAATTTTTTTTTGTTTAAAAGAGAGTATCTGCTGAGTCACTAGGATTTAAGTATTATTTTTCATTTAAAATAATGCTCTTAGCACGATTCTTTTAAAACACTTTTTCCCTATAAATAATGTCAGCATGTGTAATGATTTTTAGTCAGTTTATTCTTTGTAAATCCGCACAATGATATTAAGTTTAGAAAAAAGGTATTTATTTTAGTTATCTTCTTGTTATCTTCTCTTTTTATATTCTTTGACAAGTAAATCCTTACTAAGCAATCCTCATTTCAGCTGTTCAGATTTGGTATAAAAGTACTTATGTTCCTCTGTAATCACACAAAAAGCTCAGTGTAGTGAGTGGAAGGCCTGTGAGAATTCCATTACTTTTAGAATGTTTTTTAATAGAGAGGGAAAAGAACTATTCTAGAAGATTTCAAGAAGAAAACAAACAATCCACAAACCAGTTTTATGTCACTGACTTCTTTCCTGCTCTACTTATAGGTCACCTCCACTGTGGTACACATACACATATTTGTTAATGCTACGTGTTACTAAATCAGTGTATTCCAGATTAAATTCCAGTATATTCCAGAGAGCTACACTGCATTTGATTATGCTTAGCATTGCTCTTCCAAAATCCTTGAATGACCTTTTTTCTATCAAGCATATATCAGTGACTTCAGGTTATCAGATCTCTGTATTTTCTTGTTTTTAATCAAATCTGAAATTAATGCAAACCAAAACAGTTTGTGCTGCAATATTTCCTTGTAAGATATAAATAAGCTTCATGTATATATGTATATTTATACTTTTAAACCAAGATGCACATTAAAGTTTGCTCAGAAAGTTTACACCACAGCTAGAAGCTTGCATTAAACAAAGTGATGTGTGATACACTGGTGAGAACACTAAGTTAAATACATCAATAATTCATACCATCAAGCACAGAAAAGCAGGAATTGTCTGAATGCCACAACCCTATGGGAGTTGATAATAGCAAGAAGAGTGACTTTGATGGTGTGAAATGGCCTATTGTGTGCTGAATCTATACAATATCCCAGTCCTCAGATAGGATAAGCAAAGATTCAGACTTTATCCATTGGTACAAGACAGTTCGATATTTCAAGGATATCTGCCAGATGGCAGGAGCTTCAGACCTCTCTTTTTCCACAGGATTAAATGCAGCAAAATGAATTGCAGAACCCTTACCAACTGCACTCAAGAAGGCAAGAGATACCAGATACAGTGTAGTGTTCCACCTGTCTGATATAATTCTCTCAGATTAGCTATCTGACTGAATACCAGAGACTACATACAGCAGATAATTCTTTGTTATTTTTCCTGTCTGAATAGAACACATTCTTATATGTAGATTACTTTTAGTTATTTAATAATTTGCAGTTTTCACACCAAGCTTTCTTTGTCTCATAAAGAAAAGGCCTACTGGTATATGTGCTGTATATTAGGACACTCCCCCGAACCCATAAACACACATGTACACGGACACATTTATGCACAGATGTTTCAAAAGCTAAAGACAACTTTCTCTTTTAGCTATAGCTCATTTCCAAAAAATGAGACAAGCAGCCATATTCTTGTTAACATGGATGCATCTTTGAAATGTTCTAACCACACTTTATGAAGTCTCATACTCTGCGCCACAGAATAATTTAGTAAAGAGAATGAGTCATGTTGCAAAAAACAGACGTTTATTAAAATCCACTTTTCCTAAGCTTTTTAAAATTCTATATTTCAACTGCTTTCTAAGCTGCCACTCCTGAGGAATAGTAAATTTCCATCAAGGAAAAGCACTTCGCTTGTCCCAGATGCTTTTGGTTACTTCCTGTTTACTGAACTTTAACTGCTTGGTTGTGGGAACCGGGGTTTGAGACATTCAACTCATCGAGCACCGAACAGTTGCAGCTCCAACACATACCAAGGAGTTACAGCAGGAAGCCTTCCATAGCCTTTTAAATACATACCTAAAAAAACCAGCCCTCAGGGCATTTCTATAACCTTCATTTATCCAAGAGACCTAAGCCCTCATCTTGGAAATACCTCCTGACAAACAAAGCCAGAAAACTGTGGCAGAGAAAGCAGTCTTCATACGTGTTGTCAAATACTGTGACAGTTGAGGAGAGTTCTTTCGACATGTGAAAGGAAATAAGATAAATTAATCTTTGTCTATTGTTCCCATCCCTCCACTTAGTGTAATTCTTAGATTATATGGAACACAGCACTATAGTGTACTGCAATTTAAGAAGTCTGTAAGAGGCATTTTGCCATGCTCCACTGATAATGCTGTTTATGGAATATACTCACATATTCTTACAAATAAATTAGGAAGAAATAACATGATTTATCATTAAAGTTCTCCTAGAAATGTTTAAGGAAAAAACGACTAGAAACATATGCATTAAGATTGCACTGTTAAGAATGGCAATGAGTTGGCGCTTGTAAGCCTGAGATTCTTCCTCAGACACATTAATGAAAAATTTGTTAGAGATGGCTGATGTGTCTCCTACCAGTTCACTTTCTTCCTCCTCTGCTGTGTCCTTCTTGGCTTCTTCTTTCTGGTCTTCAATATTTGCATCAAAATCCTCCATCTCCACCTGTTCCAAAGCACAAGTACAGACTTACAGGGCGCCTGACTTCTAAGTATTTTCTTTTTAGCAGAGTAAGTAGAAAATTCCAAGTTCAAATAGAAGAGAAAAGAAAGGAGTCATCTTTGAAAGTATGATGTTGCAATATATATGAATATTGTGTCCATTCTGCCTTTCTTCAGAAGCAGGTTCCCTTCTAGCAACAAAGTGACAAACTGTGGAAAAGTAATCCTTTATTCTCTTCCTTCACACGCATTCCTCGCGCTACCAGTATCTCTAACAGCAAGATACTTCTCTGATTCCCACACAATCATATTTCAAAACTCGAAATCTCAGAAAAATACCTTAAACTTGCCATTTACATATCACTGGAATGGCTCTCTCTGCATAGAGCATCTCTATTGAGGCTTTATCTTTTATATATTTTAAAATCGCAGCAAAGAATAATAGTACCCACAGAGATCAGCCTAACAAAATACATGGATGCTTGAAGACATACAGTTAAGCTTGCTCATCTAATGCAATACCTTCTGGGGTCCACAGTTCTAACAGGGTCTCATGCTCATACTGCGGAATACATAAAACTCTCCAAGTATGCATCATTTCTTATACCATTTGTAAAACCCTGTAAACCCAAATCTGCCTTCTCTGAGCCATTTGCTGTCCTCTTAAAGATTATTATTTTCCAGTACGAAGAATTTGGAGATTCAAAAATAACCTGCTGACCTCATGACAAACCACAAAGACTCTCTATCTACTTCAGCAGTTCACCAGTTTCTGTAGTCATTGGAAGAGCTGTTCTAACAGCAACAAGCAGCTAAGGTACCTTCACAAAGATCATATGATTAACATATACTATTCCCAGAGCTTCTGACACAACTGCCAAAGAATGCAGCAATATAGAAAGCTGACACACCAAAGATGTATGTCATGGCAAACTGCAAATGGAATAAAAAGGCAGCATACTTCTACAGCTACCTTTTATGAATTTCTTCATTTCTCTGCTACGTGTCTGTATTTATCAAAACAAAGACTGAGTTCAAATTTCTTTCCTTATTTTATCCAACTAATTTCTCAAAATATGATCCAAAAAATCCAGTAGCCTGCAAAAAGTGCTGAGTTGCATTTAAGCGAGCAAAGATTCTCTTTAATTGGTATTCAAGAGTTGCTAAGAGCAAAGTGGCTTCGACTCTTGCTCAAAAAGGCGATAAAAACTTGCTTCAAAAAGGTGATAAAAACTAACAACATACCTTCATGTTTGGGTAACTGATAAGAATAATGGAATACACTTACTTAATACAGCGATTCTGACTTTCTACAGTACCAACTATAACTGCCTTGTTGTGATCATATCTTTGTCTGCTTTATATTTTCAGTATAGTCACATTGACATAATTTGTATTTTTAACAAGCACAGAAGTTCTCACCTCTTCGATAGCAGCATCCTGCAATAGAGAACGAATGTCCAGGCGCATCATGTGACGTGGTGCTGCCTCCCAGTGCTCAGACATCTAACAAAACACAAACAAAAATATAACAGATTCATTTGGTTTCTGATCACTAACAAGATGTATCTGTACTTAAGCAATTTCAATCAATCCCATGAAATAACTACATGTTCTTCTTATAAAATGTGTAAGCATTATGCAGTCTACAGTTTTCAAACAACAGCAGGCCCAAAAGCACAATAAACTTATAATTAATCCTATGGCTGCAAATGTATACAGTTACCCTGCTGATATCCTTTAGCTTGCGTCCATGAATATTCCTCTTGGAACACGTCTGGTTATCTGCACTCATTTCAGCTAAGTACACCTAGAAAGACAAAGACAATATTAAATACTGTAAATCAATTTTTAGAGCTCTTTTTCCACCTGGTGATACACTCTGCAGTTGTACATTTTAAGAAAGGTAAACTTGTAACTGTACACCACAGCTTTTTTCCAGAATGTGGGGGACACTTTGCATTCAAATGTTTAGAAATATCGGCATATGGTTTACCAGCAAGTTCAAATTCTATTTAGGCTCCGTTACCTCAAACCCCTTGGTTTTTGCAGCACTCCAAAACTGTTCAAAATGTCGCACTCTATCATTGATAGCATCAAGGATAATGAAGGGAAAGAAGCCATCATCCAAGGTCTTTTTGAAAGTTTTAAACATGCTGGTACGATAGGTCTCTTCCATATCAGCTTCATATTCATACTCCATCACCTTTATCAAGAATAAAAGCATTTAAGAAAGAGGACATCTGTAAAAATGCTAATGTTCAACAGCTGAATGTCATGACCACAAAGCACACTGGTATGAGAAAAGCACATTTCAGGTCAGCTTTTAAGAATTTGCCCATACCACCCTGAGTTATATTAATCTGTTTTGAAAAATTGCCCATAGACCTCTGCACTCTTCCCAAGCCATAGACTGAAATTTTGATTACCTCTGTGTTTTTCCAGAATGTTGTTTCTTTGTCAAGAAAAGCAACTGAATTTAGAGTACCTTCTTTTTAACTTTTTTTCCTGTATCTGGGTCTCTCTCTTCTTTCTCCACTTCAGTGATAAAATAGTCATCCAGGCTGAGCACTCTTGGTGCAGGTCCTCCACACTCTACTTCTTTATCCTGGCAAGAAAGCAAAAAGAAAACATATACTCTTGCTGTAAAAATTCCATTCTGCTACACAGGATCTTCAAAATACTTGTGGCCAACAGCAGTTCCCTGCTTTATATTCAAAACAAGAAGAGAGCGGTATCCCTCCTGCTTGGTGATAGTGGAGGGGAGTCACATGCCACATGAAGACATGGAACATGAAATAACAACAGACTTGAATTCCAGGCAAACAGAAAACAAACAGCAGAGGAAGCACATGTAAAAGACAAGGAGCACTACACAGTGAGCAGTTGTTTACATACCCTGATCAGTTTTGCTACATGTGTCTTTCCGCTGCCAGGCAACCCTCTCATTATGATCACAATCTGAAACAAAGATCATGTAACAGGATACTGGACTATATTTAACAGAATCTCTTGCAAAAATTTTCTTTAAGAAAATCATGTGCTGTGGGCTCACACTTTTGCATATGATCAAGCAAAGCCGCTACCACACCTCACTGTATGTTTTACAAACCAGGTTGTGAGGAATGGTAGTAGTTCCACGTAATTCAGAGTTTTTGATGTTAATCATCTCAGCAGCTTAGGCTGCATAAGATATTATAGATCTGGTTCAGTTTTATAGCCTGAATTGTGTTCTTTCTTATATTATATGGTGTACTGCCAAATCTCTGACTCTGTGTAAAGCCAAGTCTTTCCTCTGATACATCAAAAACCCAAGTGAAGATCTCATAAGAGTCCAAAATACCTTAACATTACACACTAATTTCCTTTCAGCATTCCAAGGAGTTTACATCTCCAGTAGACTCCTAACAGTTATGCTACAACACTAAGCATTTGCAAAGGAACCAAGCTAATTTCCAGAACTTCCTCAAATGTACACTTGTTTGCAACATATAACACCCATGACCATTTTGTCTGAATACAGACAAAGTAGAAACCGATTATTGCTTTCAGAATGCATACTCACTCTCTCTGGTCTGCTATCCCGTCCCGGTGGCTTTAAAATATCATCTACATTTTTAGATTCTGGCTTCCTTTCCATTCTTGGAGCTGGTGGTGGTGGTTGACGGGGTATTGATGGAGCAGAAATAGGAATCCTTTCCTCAGGGTAATTTCTACGATCACCTTCAAATTCCAGTGTTTGGACAGAAGAATTTTCTTAGTTCAGTAAAATAAAAAAATTAAGATGTTCATACACAGCTGAGCTGATTTAAAGAGACCCTCGTTATTTTAAATTAAATTTACAGATAAGTCCTCAAAAAAATTCAAATTTCTGATCTTGAACATATTTTAATCAAAGACAGCTTTTAGCAGAGTATATCACTGTTTCATTCATGATCTCATCATCCCCGAGAAACAAAACTGACACCACCTAACTAAATTTTCCTAAATTATATATTCTGAACAAATAAATACTGCAAATCAATTAATCTACCAATTAATCTTCACCTCTGCAAACCATATTTTTCATAATATCCTAGCACGACTTCAAGATTGAGAAACTGTACCTCCAAACATGGAAGGCCCATGATCATACGCTGGGCGATCTGTCTTTCGTTCATATGGTGGTCTTTCAAAACCACCTCGCCTGGAGGATGGATGGTCTTTCTTGTCACGGTAAGACTGAGTCCTTGTAGGTGTAGTAGGAAGAACCCTGCCAAAAGAGTATTTTGTGTATTTCTAGAATTTCCACTATGGATTCCAGAGTGAAACAAACATGCACCTCACAGGCAAAATGGACAGTCTGATACACAATACAGCCTCAACTGCATTGATTCCAATAGTGTTTCAAAATCACATACCTATCATCTCTGGTATGCCTCTCCTTTTCAAACCTCTCTCGTTCATAGTCCACAGAACCACGGTCTCTGTGCAATTCCCGCTCTCTCTTGAAATCCCGATGATCTGTGTTGGAATTACCCTGACGCTCGAAATAAGGCTCACGATCTCTTTCTCTGTTGTAGCGACCTGGATGCTCTGAAGAAAGAAACCCATGGAAATCCAAACTACTAATTTTGAAAAAAAAATAAAGCAACAACCAAGAGTGCAGGAAAAGTGTATAGAAATACATGATATGTGGGCTAGGATGGACATAATCAGACACTGTATCTCTTTTCCGAACTGTAATAGACTACCATACCATGCAATCCTACTTAAAGCTGCAAAACTGAATTTTTAAAGTAGCTAGGTTATCGACTGCAGTACTCCTCTTGACAATATAACCTGTTATTCCTATGGGCCTCTGAAGAAAATAAAGTGGTTCTGGTTTAAACAATAGTTTAAAATATGCCTTTAGTGCCTTACAACTTTTCTTAAGAGCTAACTAACTGAGAGCTAGCCAAGCACTCCCTACCTTTTTGAAATGTTTGCCTCTCCGGTAGAGGTTCTGGACGAAGGGTTACCCTCTCCCCATATGGAATCTGTTCCACTTTACTGGTAGTTATATCTGGTTGAAAATAATCATAAAATAATTAATGTCTTAAAACACCTCTCTTCCATTTCCTTTCCTCTGGCATGAGAAGCAATCAGTCAGTGGCATGAAAAGTGACTGGAACAACTTACCAAAATTTATACTAATGGGTAATGCAAGAAGAGCTACACATAAATAAACAACACCATGGCTTTGAAAGACTGAAGTAGGTTTGTGTGTGTGTGTGTGTGTGTGTCTAAACCATTTCATCTCTAAGAAAGGGACTTCTGCCTTTTAAGGTGAGTTCAGGTAGCATGCAGTGTCAGAAAACTATAAACACTAAAATGTTCTGAGATTTTCAATAACTCATGGAACTACTGTAATATCAAGAATATTAACTGAAAGTCTCACATCAGTAACAATTTTTCTAATAGCTTTTAGTAAAACATCTACTTAATGGAATTGATATGGCTTCAACTCATGCCATGGCACGTCAGAGAGAGAAAAAACACACTTTAAATGACAACGCACAATTTAAGGACTTCTTTATGACATGATTTCACTTTTGTTTAATTCTATTTAAAACCTAGTGTTGAATTTTAGCTTTGATAAGCTCAATACTAAGAACCAGAGCCCTTCACTGTTTATGTGTTAAATGCCTGCTTAGGGCGCACTCCCTTCAGAAGGAGACTTTGTTTTCCTCCCTGCCCAGAGGGTACCTCACACCCATTAAAAGCAGTATAAAAATAATGCAAACACCAATCACATTCTGCTTTAAGTTACTAAGTCACACCAAAGAACTGTAACCATGCAAAGTATCTTCTAGCACAGTTATTTCCATACTCATCCACAAAAGGGTTAAGGGAAAGTATCAATATCAATCTAAATATAACACATTGATACGATCACATCAGTTGGTGTTCATTAGAAGCAGCCATGGCTATACACCATTCAGTTCACATGAAATAGCTCTTTCTATGAGTACTGAGAAAAACATTAAACTCAGGGTTGGAGGTCACAGATTCCTTAAAACTGCACTGCTTAGCATCACATCGCAATGGATGCAGTCTACACGCCAACTGCAGAACAAGCACACTTTGCATGGCACACTCCTTTAGAAAGAAGTTAGCAGGACTGATTAGCTCTTTGTTACAGATCAAATACACTGTAATACCCACCTCGCCCGTGGCCATAATCCACAGTTTGCTGAATGACAGGTGCTTTAGGAACTGGTGGAATAACTGAAGAAAGGGACACTGGTACAGATGATGGAACAGAGGTGTGGACAGAAGGTATTTTCACAGGCGAGGAAACAGGTGGAGGCATCATTGACTCCTGTTTACGTAACTCATACTCCATATTTGCACCTTTATCCTCATTTGTGTCCCACAGTCCGTGGAAAGAATCCTCATCCCAGCGTTCCTGTTCCACAGCAGAAGGTGATGGTTTTAAAGACTGACCATGACTTGGGGTTGTAGTTGGAGTAGAAACTGGAGCATGTGGCCTTGTCATAGGTGTAGTAGGCCTTGCCAGGGGGGCACTTGGTCTTGTCACAGGGGTGGGCTGTCTGAACAACACGGGAGGCTTTATAATAACAGCAGGAGAAGGTTTAATAGCTTGGGCTTCTACTGATGCCTCTGAAGATAGCTGAGAAGAGACCTAGATGCAGAAAGCACTTTTAATGTAGCTCTGTAAAACTAACCTTCTCTCATCCTCTTAGTCAGTCAGTGCAATGGTAATCAGTAATCAAATCATACACATTTTCTAGTACCTCCATCAAGGTGCTACAGGTAGGAGGACTATTTCCAAAAACTGGTGGCCTGACTTAATTTGGCATTTGTTCACTATGTGAAGGTTTAAATACTATTTATTTTCTTCTTCAAAATAACCTCACCAATTTAAGCTCCGGTAGGCCTATCTCAGTTAAAAAGTGTCTACTGTTTTATTCCCAAAGATTCCTGCTGTCTGCAAAGATTCCTGCTGTCTGTGAGACAGACCCTTCATGAATCAAACATCCCCACGGAACTCTGCATGTCTCAAGTCTTTTCAGCATTACAGCAAATGCCAAGTTATAGGCAGCCAGCCTTATTAGCAACATGCAACAAAAATTGCAGAATGGTTGTAGATAGGAAGCTGAACTCTGTAATAACAGTTGAAATTCACAGCATAAATATTTGAAAGCAGGAGCCCCTGGAAAGACAAGAGTCGTTTGAAAACCACTAGGCAGATGAGTGAAGTAGTCTGAGATACTTCTGCTCAACTTTGATATTTTGTAACTTCCTAAAGGCATCAACATACCTGCAGTTCTTGGTAGCAAATCGCTTCCATTATTTTACTTTATAGACACTGCAAACAAGGAGGAGGTCACCTAGGCAAAAAGAAAACTTGCAGTGCCTCATTCACTGCATAACACCTCTCTGGAAGGAGGGACAAACAAAGCTTGGTCTGGCTAAATGTCAGACCCAGAAGACATTACGGCTAAATTTACTGGTATCAGTAACTTTATAGTTACGATGTGATGAAGAATAAAGACTCCGCATCAACTCCTCCAATATATATTTAACAAAACTGTTTACTCATTCTAGGAGGGATTTATAAACCTTAGTTAGCATGACTGCAAGAAGTTCAGTTGATTTCTGACTGGATATGAATTATCAAAAAACCAGGCATTTGAGAAGAGTTCCCAGAATTAAACAGGAGATGAGGCAGCAGAGAAGTAACTTGCATCACAACAGGAGATGAACTCATGGAAGTACATAAACGTGAGCTTCCGTGCACTTTATATTATAGGAGGTAATGAGAGTTCCCAATAAAGACAGCAAATAGAATGTTAATGCCCATGTTATGTTGAAATATCTCAGTTTCTAATTGACTTATCCTCAAAATTCTCTAACTTCAAAGAGAGCTGTTGAAGTAGGAAAAGCAGTATAAATTGTCAGAACTTAGGCAAGGAACAGCAGATTCTTCTTGTGAGCCTTATATCCCTGTTTTGGAAGAGCTCACCTCCTTTTGCACATCACTCCACAGAATCTAGACTGTTAAACCTCTTGTGCTGCTGTCCCCGATAGGTCATGCTCAGAAGACATAGTGGACTGACTGAGCAGAAAAGGCTTTGGAAAATTTAAAGAAACTAAGAAGTTGCTTTGCCTCAACAGAAGACTGATGAGGTTGTAAGGGTTGCTGGGGAGGCATTTCACAGGGAAGTTTAACCATTGGTGTGTAGAACTGGTTGGACATACACATTAATTGTAATAACTACCAGCATGTTATTAACATAAGACAAATATACCTGAAAGGCACCTGGCCTTGTGCTTGTGTTCTGTGATCTTGGAGGGTCCTGTGTGGAAATGTCAGGTTTAAACTCCTTCAACTTCTGTAGCTGTTCTTTTTGCTCTCTGCACATGCATCATAAGAAAATGTTATCAGTCTATAGGTTAAATAAAAAATAAGAAATCAATGCTCAATAGTGAAAACACATTACAGTAGTATCAGGAGCCAAGTCCAAAGAAGAAAAGGACATAGTAGACTTAACATGGGCAGTGCTGTGATTCAAAAATCCCTGTTTCACATCCACCTAACCATGGAGGTATTTAGTGTATTAGCTGCATGCTTTTTGATCACAGGTTTCCTGAGACATGTAGTTATGCTTCTGTGCTTGACCAGAACCACTCGGACAGTAAAGAGTAAAGCTGGATTATTAGCTTCTGCCAACACCTTCTGGAAACAAGAACCCCCTTGGAAATGCATGCATAAATGCTCTCAGTTACTTGCTCTGGTTCACATGCTAACAGGATTGAGACCACCATAGCACAAGAGATTCCATTATTAAAAAAAGAGATGGTGATTCCAACTTTTGTTTCCTTGGTTTATATATCAAAATGCTATTTAATATACAACAATACATAATCTACAGAGCAGAGACTTAAGGCCAGCCACAAGTACTACAACCACTAGATGATGAAGTTCTATTCCTTTCAGTTTTTGTTAGCATTTTTAACCTAGGCTTTTTAATTGCTAATAACTCGGTGTATTGAAGTAGTTCCTAAAGAACAACTAAGAGTGGGATCCCTCTGTAGGAGAAACAACAGAGATCACCCAGAATAGTGATGCATCTGTTCAGCGTCCAGCAGAAGGGGAACTTGGCTCACAGAAAAGGATCCCCAATGCTGTATTAGCACAAAAAGTAAACCAAGCACTACACTAGATCACTAATACAGAACAGCATGCAGCTGAGAGTATGTTGTTTTACACACAATAAAAGCAAAGCCAGATGAAGGCTTTACTTTTGGAATTAAGGCAGTTATACACCACACTTCTGGTACAACTCCTGGCTCAAAAAAAAGTAATTAACAAGCAGTCTCCTTAAAGTTGTTCCCACTATTCAGACTGGGGTCACCTGCCTATAAGAACCTAATAAGAAGTACCACTATAACTAGTTTTAAGATTACCCTCATATTCAACTGAAAATCAGTATCATGTTTATGTTCCCCCTTTTTACTGGCTTAGAAAGATATGCATGTAACAACTTTCTTGCATAAAATAAGTTTTAGTTCCTATGTTTAAAACATTTCAGTCCTAATAAACTATCCACTCTGGTAGTGATTCCCAGACTACAGTCCTTAGCTTAGGTCCACTAGCTTGCAGCTAGTCACATTAAACAACAAAACGTGCCCAGCAACTGAAGCAACAGGGAAGTCAGGAAGCTGAAAATAATCTGTTACTCCAAACTTTTGGCAAATATTACTTTATAACACAGATTTCACAGTTACTAACACTCGTTGAATTAATTTAATTGCAGTGAATGATTAAATTATTCACAATAAAAGTTCTTCCTTTTTAAAAATAATTTGTCTTGTATTTTGGCATGCTATTAAGACCTCCCATATGGGACAGATGCTTAGCAATCTTACAAGTTCGAAAACAAAACAGCATGAACAAAAGTGCAAAATGTCTCTACCATGAAATGGTTTGGGTTGGAAGCGATCTTAAAGATGATATAGTTCCAACTTCCCTGCCATGGGCAGGGACACCTTTCACTAGACCAGGTTGCTCAAAGCCCCATGCAACCTGGTTTCTTCTATTACTGATTTTGTAATAAAAATCAATTAAAGCCTTAGGAGTCTAGTAACTGCTTTCTAAAAATGCGGTCTTGATCTAAGATCAACCTAACTTGACAAAATTATTCACTGACAATACTGGATTTCAAATGAGAGAGCACTGTAAAAAGAAAAAAAACCCACGTATGCTTTAATTAAAAAGCAAGCAGTATCCAAAAAATTAAATAGGTTTTAGGAACCACATTAATGTAGATGTTGACAGGTAAGTATTAAAAAGCAAATATCATTGAGCTTATTTGACACTAACAAAAAGATTGAAAAGAAATTATCAACAAGCTAATTTGAGGATAACAAAACCATTGGTCAGGTGATGGGATAGATCTCTTCCTGGAAATTAACAAACAGGGAATGCCACATTCATGGGGAAAGGGACAACCATCTATGTAAGAAAAAAAATCCGTCTACAAAAGTTGTGATGGAGGTACTCCAAATAACTTGTTACACATGAGCTCCTACTATCATGCTGTGGGTGAAAGAAATGAAGCCATTACTGTGTCAATTTGAATGAATCCCACTGAATGGGGATTCCCATTCAAAGTCACTGAACCAGGCAACTCACCGAAGCATTTTGAGCTCCTGGGCAGCCTTCAGAATTATCTCATGCTGTCTTTGGCTAAGGACCATCACTCCTCCCAAGGACTGGTCAGAGTCCAGGTTTGAATCTGCTCCCAGCATATCACAGGAATGTGAAGGTGGAGGAAGGGATGAATCTGAGTGGTCATCCAGAGACCGCAGTCTCTCTCCATCATCTGGATACCACCTATCCGACAACCGTTCTCTCTCCCAGTCAGTCCTTTCAGGAAGGTAGTCTTGCTTTTCCCGCCATGTGTCGTATCTCTCTGGATACTCTCGAATCCTAAGCTCCCCCCTGTCTCGGAGATCTCTGTCATAATGATCTCTGTTTCTATCCTCCCTCCACCTATCTTCACGATACCTGTCCAGAGGTGGAAGAGGTGGTAATGGTGGTAGTGGAGGGATATCCAGGTCACAATTTCCCATTTCTCTGTCATGCATAGCTCTCATGTCCCAGTCTCTATCCCATTCTCTGTCTAAATCTTGATCATAAATATCTGAGGATCTTCCAGTTCTATCTAGATCTCTCTCTAGTTCCCTTTCTCTTGGCCTTTTCCAGTCATCCCACCATGAATCTCGTCTGTCATGATCAGATGATAAAGGAGGTAGTGGTGGCAGAGGAGACAATGGAGGCAGTGAATGGTGGGATTGCAACCTGTCATCTCTGTCATATGCATCTACAGAATCATCCTGATAATCAGAGTTGTGATCTCTCCAGTATTGTTCTCTTTCCCAGTCATCCAATTGCTCATGCTCCAAAGAAGGGTCATCTTGACTATCTAAAGGAAATTCTTCTTGCATTCTATCATCTTCATGACCCCAAGAACCCCTGAATGTTTCATCTCGATGGTATGGAGGCAATTCATCAGGGTCATCTCCTAGGTGAATACTGCTTGTTTCAGGTCTACCTGCTTCCCTCTCATGGCTACCTCCCCTCCTGATAGGACACCTCTCACGGCTACCTGCCCGCCTGCCCAGGCCCCTCTCACGGCTACCTGCCTGCCTCAGAGGGACTCTCTCCCGGCTACCTGCGCGCCTGACGGGGACCCTTTCCCGGCTACCCGCCCCCCGCATGGGCTCTCTTTCCCGGCTACACGCCTGCCTGACTGGGCCTCTCTCCCGGCTTCCTGCCCGTCCCCTGTCCCAGCTGCCTGTCCGTCCAGCTAGTTCTCTGTCTCGGCTAGAGAATACCCTCTCATGGCTATCTGACCGTCCACCCAGGCCCCTCTCTCGGCTGCCTGACCTTCCATCTGGCATCCTCTCTCGGCTGCCTGACTGTCCATCTGGCATCCTCTCCCTGCTGTCTGCTCTCCTGAACATTCCCCTGCCACGGATAGATGCCTGCCTAGCCTGCCCTCTGCCTCTGTATGCATATCCTCTGCCACAGCCATCGTCCATCCTGCCCATTCCCCAACCACTGTCCATCCTTCCCATTCCCCGGCCACCATCCATCCTTCCCATGCCCCTGCCACGGCCCATTCCCCAGCCACGGCCATCTCCCTGCCCTCTGCCACGGCCCCTTCCTCTGCTTACTGGTCCCTTGCCTCTATCTTCATGCATAAATGGTCCTTTCCCTCTGCTTTCTGGTCCAGGTAAGCCCTGGGTGCTATCTGAAGCAGTCAATTGGCCATCTGGTGAATCCAAATCCTCATTTCCTGTTACAGGTGTTACAGTATTCTGGTTCTGAGCAGGTGAAGTAGGTGCCTTTGACTCTTCTACTTTCTGGTTAGGATCATGTGAACTCCATGTCCACTTTTTAGGAGGGTCTGAAATAGTTTCTTTGACTTCAGGTTTGGATGGTTCCTGTTGAGTGTCTGTCAGGTCCTCATTTGGCTCAATGGGACCTGCAGTCTGTGCATCGGGAGTAGACTGTGTTCTGCTTACAGTCTGCTGATCACTAGCTGTGTCTGTAAAAGGTTCTTTGTTTTCTGACTCCGACTCTGTCTGTGCCTGCTGCTGCTGCTGTCCCAGGTGAGGCCTGGGCCCCATCCACCGTGGGCCACTAGGTCGGGAACCATGTCCATGTGATGCATTTGTCGAAGTATAAAATTGTGCTGCTGGTCCTCGTGGGATAGACCCCCATCTACTTGAAGACTGTCCATCTGTGTTCTGTCTGTCAAAACGTGACCTGTATCCTTCTGAGCGCTGAGAGTCAAAACGAGGTCCTCTCTGTCTTGAGCCTTCAAACTTGTCATATCCTCTTCCTCGACATCCATCAAATCTATAGATGACACAATAGCAATTTTATTCAAATGAACATGTCATATTAAAATCCTATAGATTCATTTTATACAAAGTCCAAACATGTCCAAAGTCTAGTTGTTTGGATGTTTGGGATTCACATTCGTACATCACTGGATGGGTCAGGAAGGCCAAAGCATGGTTGAAGGTGACCTTTGCAAGGGATGCGAAGAGTTACAAGAAGAGCTTCTATAGGTTTGTCAGCCAGAAAAGAAAGGTCAAAGAAAGTGGACCCCTTGGACAAACACAACTGGTAAACTAGTAACAATGGATGAGGAGAAAGCTGAAGTACTCAACAACTTTTTTTGCCTCAGATTTCACCGGCAACCCTACACCTCTTGAGTGGATGGACTGCAAGACGGACTAGGGGAGCAAAGTCACTCCCATTATAAGAGAAGATCAGGTTCGTGATGACCTGAGGAACCCGAACACACGTAAGTCTATGGGACCTGATGAGACACATCTCAGAAGCCAGAGGGAATTGACTACTGTAGTTGCCAAGTCACTCTCCAAGATATTTGAAAAATCGTGGCAGTCAGGTAAAGTCCCTGGTGACTGAGAAAAGGAAAACATTGCACCCATTTTTAAAAAGGGTAGAAAGAAAACCCTGAGAATGACTGACCTGTCAGTCTCACCTCTGTGCCTGGGAAGATTCTCCTAGAAGCTATGCTAAGGCACACGGAGGACAGGGAGATCATTGGAGACAGCCAGCACAGCTTCACCAAGGGCAAGTCCTGTCTGACCAACCCAGTGGCCTTCTATGATGACTAGGGGATAAAGGAAGAGCTGTGGATGTCATCTATCTGGACTTCTTTAAGGCCTTTGACATGGAACCCCCACGATATCCTTCTGTCTAAATTGGAGAGAGATGGATTTGAGGGGTGGGACCGTTCGGTAGATGAGGAATAGGTTGGATGGTCACATCTACAGCGTAGTTGTCAATGGTTCAATGTCCAGATGGAGATAATGGAAAGTGGTGTCCCTCAGAGGTCTGTACTGAGACCAGTACTGTATAATATCTTCATCAGTGACACAGACAGTGGCATTGAGTTCACATCCAGCAAATCTGGAGATGAAACCAAGCTAAGTGGTGCAGGTGACATGCCTGAGGGACAACGTCACCCAGAGGGACCTGGACAAGCTTGAGAAGTGGGCCCATGGTAATCTCACATGGCCACGTTCAAGTCCCTGCAGCTGGGTCAGGACAGCCCCTGGTATCAATGCAGACTGGGTGATGAAGGGATTGAGAGCAGCCCTGCTGAAAAGGACTTGGGAGTGCTGGTAGATGAAAAGTTGGACACGAACAGAAAATGTGTTCTCTCAGCCTAGAAAGCCAAACGCACCCTTGTGCCTACCACAGCACATCACTGAGCTCTAAACCAATGCGCATACAGGACATAGACTAACAAGTAATGAAAACAGTCTGTTCAGAACTGTACATTCAAGAAATCCCCATGACCAGAAACAACACTTTTTAAAAACCCACAGGAGGTAGAAAATGATTCATTTATAAAAAATTAATTTATACTGCTAGCAATTCACAAATTATTATTCATGAGTGATCACTTATTCATGAGTGATCCCTTCAAAGAGAAGGGAAATAATGATGAAGATATTATTGTAAAGTCTAGCAGAGTATGCAAGGATAGAAATGATTGAACAGAACACCACTGTTCTTTGATTCAGGAGGCATCCCATCAACCCATCTTGAAGTAATGATCAGACAGAACAGATGTTGTTTTTGCAATCTGATATCATGTCAAGTATTAAAGAAAACCATTCCAAAACCAAGATCTTGGATTAAATCATATAGCAGGTAAAAAATTACATAAAAGACACAGGCCATCCACCTGACAAAATGAAAATTTACATTTTAACAAAACTGTATCTTACCAAAAGATAAAGACAGCACCTTTAAAATCAAGACCATCACAATATAATGCAAAAGAAAAAGTGATAAAGAATCCTGATGCTAGGATCCTAAGGCTCAAATCTTCATTTCTTTCCTTCTCTCTCGCTTATAATTGTCTGAAGGCTACGTAATGCTACATATGTAGAAAACCACTGATTTGTACTTAAGACAAGCACTGCCTCCTTATCAAACAGCCATTTTGAAAAGTGCACTGAATAGGACACTAACATAGCTGCAAGACACACTAGAAGTTCAAGTACTGGTGAACAGCTTTGAATTTTCATTTCTTTCTGCAATAAGTGTTGGATTACAAACAAAGAGCACTTTTTATAGTTTCTAAAAATAAGTAGCATCTAAATTGTCAGTAATTAGCTATGTTTATATATTCAAATGAATATATAACTGAATCCCTTTCACAACATTGACATTAAAGTGCTACCATATATAGCAACACCTTAAAAACAATCCTTCGATGTTTTTTGCTCCAGATTTTCCTAAACTGTGTTCCAAGTACCACAGATAAAATGATGGGAATATAGATCACTTTTCATGTAGGATCACTCTTTCAAGTGTGAGTTATCATCTTCAAACTAAGGACAGCAAAGACATATCCAATATTTAAAACAGCTTTCCTATTTTCAAAAAAGGAGTACTGTGTTTCTTGGAATGAAAAGGGTGCAGCATCCTCAAGCACTTTACTAGAAAACTAGCGCAACCTACTCTAGATAATACTCAAGTGAAAGACATCTATATATCCTTGCTTTAAAAAGGTAAATACAGAGAACATGGTGTACATATATTAAAAACAAAACTTCCACCAAATAAATACACACTCTTCACACAACCTCAGGAAAATTTGAGAATAAGATATATGTTTCATTTCTTAATATATCACTGAAAGTCTTGTAGCCTGGAACAAGTATAAATCAACAAAAAACATCCTTACCTAGGGCCTCTGGGGCCTTCGAAACGTGCTGATCTAGGAGGATCTGGAAGCAATCCACCTGACCTCACTGGTTTATCCTGCACAGTAGATGTGTGTGTTGAAGACACTGCAGAAGTGCCTTTCAGTTCCCCACATCCTTGCTCAGATGAAATAGATACAGTTTGTTTACTAAGATGAACTTGAGACTTTCCGTGGTCTGATGAACCAAAGGATGAACTTGCTTGAGAATGATAAGGTGAGTAGACAGCTGAACTACCTATTTTTGATGCATAGGTACCAGGGGTAGGAAGCAGAGCTGGCCTTGGTGTCTCAGAAGATTGATTGCTTTGAGAACTGGATCCTGAAGGGACAGAGGAATTGGACAACTGAGAAACAGAAGAGAGAGGTGGGGGGACCAGTGGAGGTGTAGTTGAAGGTAAAGTTGGAGGCATAATAGGAATGCCACCTTGACCAGTTTGAGAATATGGAATAAATGGAGGTGGCAGGGAAACATTTGCAGGATACTGATTCTTCAGATTTTGGAGTGAGGTCACTTTCTCCTGCAGGTGGGACTGAGTGACCTTCATCTGTTCATCCCATGCTTTCCACTGTTTCTCATACTCCTGAAGCTGATCTTTGTGAGGGTAGGTTTGAAGCTGATGCTGCCACTGTTGGTTCATTGATCGTTCCCAATCTTTATGAAGCTGCTGGAATTGTTTTTGCTGTGCCTCATAATGCCGCAGTTGCATGTCCACTGACATTGTCTGCAATGAAAACACAAGAATCGCTTCATACTACCATCTTAGTTACTTTCAGAGCCACATATTTCAGTATCACTTGTAATATCACAATTTCAGACTTGAGCAGAAGCTTGAGGAAGAACTACACTGAAACAAAAGCAAACACCAACTGTGATGCCTAAAGTCATTGTGACAATTTATACATTTTATGACTAGAGGACATCTATGTATAAGAGACTGTAACAGGACAGCTGAAAAAAGCAATAAGCTGCATTATTACTGAATTCTAACAATGGCTAAAGCCCAAATTAATCTTCACATCTATACACGGTATGGGGTTATTTCTCAAGGTTTCAGCTTCTGCTATTAACCTGCTTAGAGTTGCTGTCAGCAATTATTTTTCTCTAAGCCTTTGCCAGATCTTCTTATTTGCACAATGAAGCTTCTTTCAGAGAGATCTGTCTTTCATTATGTGTAGATAACCTAATATTCATGGTTTGATCTTGTCTGAGATTTTTAAAGTTTACCTGAACAGATTTTTTTTTTAAAGTAGACAGCCCAAACTACAAAGAAATACAGAATGTACAAACTCCACCAACCCAGCAAAAGCTGACTCAACTCTCTAATACAGTAATCAATTTCTACTTAAAAGCTTAAAGGTTGCAACACTGGTATAATCATCCAAATTTGTTAAGACATTTTATTTTATTTCACTGATTATTTGAGTAAAAAATAATGTGAGATAGTGATTTCCTTAATTATTTTACTGCATATTTTTGGCATCCATATTTATCATTGTACATATTTATTTTTGTACTAGTCGATGTTGTAAAAAAGAGCAGCTACCAAACTACTCTTGTAATCATCTGTTTACCTGACCTTTCTGAATTGTTTCTCCGGCAGTAAAATGCTCAAAGCTAAGTAAATTCAATATTGTGTTTAGCTTTCCTCCTTTATCACCCAGGTATGTCTGAAAAATCTTATGACAAGTGTGAAGTCTTGTACTTCTCATCCTACTGAAGCTTCATCACCATTAATCAATTCTTTTCTCCTTTTGAAGTTGAGTGACATTAGGAAAAGGGGATATAAACAACTACCCAAGCAGAAAAAGTAGCTAGACAAATGAGTCAAGCATCACAAATTATTCAACTATTTATTTTTCAGCAGACCATGAGTGCTAGGTCATCCAGGAAGTATATCCCAGGTGATATGTCCTTAGTGTCTCACCTCTAAGTGTGGAGGCTGTTGCATGACCTGTTGATACTGCTGTACTATCTGCTGCAGCTGAGCATGCTTCTGCATTATTCTCTGATACTGAAATCCAACCCGGTGATGGGGGTGCTGCTGCCACTGAGCTGCTGCTGCTTGCAATTGCTGCAATCTCAAATCTTCCTCAGGGTCATCAGGAGGTTCAATATTGAGCTAGAGAAAGAGGCAAATACTATAAATAAGAGAAAGTTGCTTCTGTCAGAAGAAAAACATGCTTGGTCCCTACATAGTTTACAGGAACTTCAACGCTGTTCTTTATTTTATTACTCTGTATTTCAGTGTTCTGGCCACCCAAAACAGTTGATTTTTTTTCAGCTTCTGGAAGGCTGATTTTTATTTCATCTTTTCCTAATGTGAACAGTCTAATCTAAAGGTTAGGCTGAGACAATGAAGTTATTCATACATAAAGAAACTACCTAAAGGAAAGAGATTAATGAAAATCTGTTGCTTACAGCAAATGTAATGAGAAAACAGTGGTTTTTTATGATGAGGTAAAGTAACTCCGAGTGCATTATTTTTTTCCACTTTGTAGGAACCTACACACTGTAAATTAAAGTGGAGCACATACTGCAGGGTAATTTACTACCCTATAGGTATTTGTTTAAATATCAATCATGACCTTCACCCATTATACAGTAACTTTTATTAAGCATGCTGACAAAAATACTCTGTGCAAAATTCTTGGCTTTCAGACAAACTATTAACATGCAGAAAGAAGGGGAACCAAAACTCACAAACTACTAGAGAAGAATTAAGAAATACTGTCTTAAACATAGCATCTACTCATCTACTCATCTACTCAGTAGATGAGTAGATCAGGTGCTCATCTACTCATCAGTAAATCAGGTACTCATCTACTGACTACCTGATTTTGCACTTAGGTATCACAAAGTGTTTCTCATAGACAAAGATGACAATGCTGGGGAAGGTGCAAGGGACTCAAGCTCAGACTTGCTAGGTGCATGTATGGGTGATTATATAAGTCTATACACAAGGAGTACATTTTTATTTTTTAATTGGTAGAGTTTTACCAAGTTTTTTTAAGATTGCTTTACCATATTTACTTACTGTTACAAAGTATACATGAGAATTTGATGGCATTATTTTCCTGGGTTTTTGACCCATCTGTGATAACAAATGGAGCGGCATCACTTTACAAAGTCTACCTGAGTTTCAGTGGATGTAAGAGAAGACTCATCTTTGGAAGCTGGAGGCAGGGATTCATTAAGTGGAGGAGGTTCAGACTGCTGATTTGAAGCACCCATTTTCCCTTCTTCAGACTTTGCTCTCTGCTCAGATGCATCCTTCAATACTGGACTTTTCATCTGCTGCTGTCCCTGAGCATGGGCTTTTGCCCTTTGCTGCAGGCTAAGCAGGTGCTGCTGGTACCAGTATTGCTGCTGTTCCTATAACAGATGTAAATTTTCTAAGACAGTTTTCACAAGAAAAACAAAGGAAAATAATTCATGATAGTCAGTAGAATCATACTGTAAAAAAGCTTTTAAAACTGTTTTGAGGAAAAACTCACTTCTTCAGCAACATTATTGCAATGGATGTCAGAAGATCAAATTCAGATACCATTATGTAAGGTATAGAGCCCACAGCAGAATTTACTTCCCACCTCAATAGGCTTACTATTCTATAACTACAGCAAACAATAATAACAAAAAGCTAGAAGATAGGCAATAATAAGCCAAATTACTACAGACATATTATAAATACCATATTTATTACTTTTAGTGCTTTTTATATCTAAGATACTTATTATGAGACTAACTCAGATAAAATGAAGGGGAAATGGAGGACAAGTATGAGTAAGCCACCAGTAAAGAGAAAAAGGAGGAAATACAGAGAAGAGAAGGATGAACAGAGAACATAGACATCAAGTAGACTGAAAATGACAGCTGAGAAATTGTGGTGGAGGTGTTTGAATAAAGGCTATGAAAAGGAAAAAGTACAATCAGAACCAGTATATAGTGAGGTTTCTGTATCATCTGAATTCTCATTAATCCCGATTCATTCAACAGCTGAAGAGATAAACAGATATGGTTGCACCCAAAAATTATCCATTTAAGATATAATTAAGTTTTCAGTTTTAAATATTTCAGGGTAGAATTAGAGCACTCAAGACAGATGACAGTAGCTTCAAAGAAAAGTAAGCTGCCACCAACACAAAGAAAAAAAGACTAAAGATTAGTATCTCAGCACTTAAGTAGTGGTGCATCTTAAAGAGCAGGAACAGTCCTATAGGTCTTCCAATATGAGAAATATCAGGCACCCAATGACTAGCACGACACACGTAGTAGGCAGCACTTCACCTGCCACCAAAGTCCCTGCCAAAGACCACTGCAAGGGCTAAAATTTTGTGGATTCATAGTTCCATAAGCTTATAGAAGAAAAATCTACATACTTTAAAAATGAAAACACCATTTGCAGATAAGGCAGCTCCTGCATTTCAGGGAAGTATTGCTATACACTTGATTTTTAAGTTGTTCTCTTAGCCTCTGCTTTTAGTCACTGTCAGACTGATAAAATACTGTATTTTTTTGTCTGACCAAGTGCAAGCGTTCCTGTGCTCTTATCTCAACTCTACCACCTCTGAGAATCTGTGCTCTACATCTTTTATATCTTCTGTTATTCCCTTCCACCCAAAATTGCACAGTTAAGAAAATACACCTATATAAAGGCCAGTCAGAAATAAAAAAGAATCCAAAAGATGCAGGTATTTTAAAATGTAAGTGTGACAACAAAGTGGTAGCTGTTGTCTGATGAGATTTCTCAAAACTGAAACATTCTGCCCATCTTATAACAGGTTTAAAAGAAGTACAACCTTTCTCTGAAATCCTAACTTCATACTCGAATCAGGCATGATGTTCTCTATTAGTAGCAAACACAAATATAGAGCTGTATTTTTTAAAAAATACTTCTGTAAAACTGTAACTTGGAAATGAGGTCAATGAAAGGAGAGCCTATGCTCCACAAACTTTAAGTTGATCCTGAAATTACTCCTGCCAAGAATCTTTTTAACAAGAATATGACTCAGAAGAGCTGTCATGGCTTTGGGTGGAAGATGTGCATTGACACTCCAGCATGGACTCTCTCAGAAATCTTCAATAACATGCTGAAATAAGTGCAACTTAACACGAGGAAGGAGTATACTTTCCCAGTTATACAAAAGCTGATTCAATTATCCATCTCAAAAGGTACTATAAAGTGATTTTCCATTGTGGTGATAGATCCTGTACTTGGTGAGCACATGTTCTACTGCCACAGAATTGCTGTCTCCACAGATCCATTTCATTTCCTCTTCATTCTACCAACTCAACAAAGGGCTAGAACTCATAATATGACCTGGTGTTCCCACAAAGAGCTATGACAATATTGTTAGCTATTTTTTGCAGTAGATGAAGTCAGTGACACACGTATTACAGATTCTATCTGAAAAGCACAAGAAAAGTGAAAAGGAAGATTCTTACGGCTTAGTCTGAGCAAAACGAAAGTGCTAATGTAGAAAATTTTGATGATGAAGAGTTCAGTTATCTGAGTTACCTCCTCACAATGATTGCCATTCTTCAAGTCCAAATACAATCCTTAAGCCCAAGGAAAACATCAGCACCAACATACACCCTTTTCCATCATCGGCTGACCAAGAGACTAGGTCTGTTGCATTTTACAGGAACACTGAAACCATCAGTATCAGCTCATGACCACAGGACATACCACCAAAAACATCAAAGCCCACACCAAAAGACTACTCCAAAATTAACTTAGCTGACCCTAGGCCACAACGTAACATCTATTTTGGGGGACACTTGGTCCTTTTCTGGTATAGATAGCAAAAGAATGGTTTAGTGCCCTTTATAAAACTAAAGGAGCTGTTTAAAGAGTGTAGAATTGTGCTGAATGGTGATCTGGTAAAGCTAAGGTAGCTTTAACAGATGTAGAGAAATGCATATTTATGGATACAGATGCACCCACACATATTTGGTTACTACTGGAGAGCACTAGGAAGAGCACTGCCAGCAGGTTGAGGAAGGTGATCCTGCCTCTTTACTCAGCACTGGTGAGGCCACATCTGGAGTGCTGTGTCTGGGCTCCCCGTACAAGAGAGCCATGGAGCTCCTGGAGTGGGCCCAGCAGAGGGCAACAAAGATGATTAAGGGACTGGAGCATCTCTCTTGCAAGGAAAGGCTGAGGGAGCTGGGCCTGTTCAGCCTTGAGAAGAGACAACTGAAAGGAGACCTCACCCATGTCTACAAGTATCTGAAGGGAGGGTGTCAAGAGGAAGGATGCAGGCTCTTCTTGGTGGTGCCAAGAAACAGAACAAGAGGCAATGGGCAGAAATTGATGCACAGAAGTTTCATCTGAACATGAAGAAGAACTTTACTGTGAGGGTGACCATGAACTGGAACAGATTGGCCAGAGAGGTTGTGGAGTCTCCCTCACTGGAGCTATTCAAGAACTGTCTGGACACAATCCTGGGCCATGTGCTCTAGGATGACCCTGCTTGAGCAGGCAGGTTGGACCAGATGACCCATTGTGGTCCCCTTCCTTACCCAGTCTATGATACTGTAAATAAATAGCAGAATACAGTACTCAATTATCAAATGGAGCATTAATGAAATATCACAGGTACTTTAACTGGACTTTACAAAAGATGCATCTGATTGTAGAGAAACACAAGAATCCAGCAATTTAATCCAACTACACACCCATGCAAAAAGCTACGCTAAACTCACTGCTCTTTTCCTTGACAATATAGTATCTTAGACGGGAAAGGAAAATAATAAAACACTACCTCATGGCAAATTGCATAACATTTTTTCAGTTAAGAGAAAAACACTGATCTATTTGCAGCCACTGTTACTGTGGGATGAGAACAGAGAGAATTGCTTTTAATTGCCAGTTTTAACAAAGGCCTAATAGGGTATTATAAATGACAAATTACACTATTTCTCTACTTGGCTTTTAAGGTCATCAAAAAGAAAGCATCACTATGCTTTACTTTTTCCTATTCCTATTGTGTAAGGACTTGTTACTCATTTTACAGCCAAAGATAGCCAAAATCGTATCTATCTGTTACAATAAATTTGTGACCAGAAAAGTACCATATTCCTTTTGAATTAACTGAATTGTGCATGAGAGCAAACAAACTACTCAAGATAGAAGCTGTTTGTATACTCATTTACCAGACAACGTAAACTTCAGCAGTCTTCTGCTGCTTCTGTGTGCATCACAATAATGCATTACTTGCAACTCTTCTGGAGAGTGTTTACTGTTCTATCATTGAGCTCCATAATGTAAGAAGTCAGCAAGCTGCCTCAATACCAAATTAACACCACTTCCTACATCTGATTTTTGAAGATTCTGGTTTTGTCATTAAAAAATTTAGTAAGTCTCATTGTTATCACTGTAAAAGATTAACTCGTACTGTCCAGAACCTTCATAAAATTAAGTTAAATTAACTCAAAGCACCATGTTGCTAGGCAGTAATTAGTTATGTGGTGCAAATGTAAAAATGCAATTAAAAAGGTATCCCAGCAACTGACAAATTTAAAGTTTCAGTGACTTCAATATGATGTGATGGGATTTTTGCAAACTTAGCTTCAATTCAGAATCCTAAGATCAATTTCCCCAAAATAGATGTCTTTTAAACTTTAATAAAGTAATTCTAAAGTATGCACTTTAGTTTTGTTCTTGCAGCTGGATCTCTGCAAGACAACTCTAAAACCATGCAAAAGCCTTGGTGATCAGCCTGACCCATGTACATAGCCAAGGGTCTCAACACGCGTGTCTCTCTGTGCATGCTTAACCTTAAGCCACTGGATTGTCCCTGACAATGCAGATGAACAGTCCCATCAAGCTCACTGGAACTGTTCTCATTTAGGAAGTGAAGCATGCAAACATTGTGCAGGCATGTTGGACCTAGTGTAGGCATAAAAAGCATTAATATTTTTCACCCCAAAAGCATTTCAGAACATTTCCCTCTAATGCCCTACACAATTTCATACTAGAAGATCAAGTACATGTAGCACAAAACGTGAATCTAAGTAGATGGCTACTGTGTACTGCAACAGAAACACTTTTGCAACTTTAACTATGGGTGGTAGGACTAAAACAGTCACAATTCTACACTGATCACGCAAACAACTGAAATACTACACCTTCGGAAAACTAAATGAAGAAATCACTGAAGACAAGCGACACTTATCCTGAAACGTGCAACAAGCAAACAGACTGCTGTTCTCACAACAGGCCGGACGAAGTCATCAGGGGTTACGTGCAGGTCGCTCACATACTATACTTCGGAATACAATTCTCCAAAGACCAACACACCCCCCTAAAATCAGCCGGGATTTACACTTTCGCTGAAACAACTCAATAGCTCTTGAAAAATGACCATTTGTTACATCCCAGCAACCACCACTGGATAAAGAAGCATTTATGCAGCTTCCCGAGCCGTGCCATTCCCAGACTCCCACGGGTTGCGTCCAAACCCTCTAAGTATTATGCAAATACGGTATGTTTATTAACCGCCCTTACTCGGAGACCTTTGCAACGCCCCGTACCCGCCGCTACCACCCGGGCCGCCTTACCTGGGGGGTCATGGTGGAGGGGTCTGGCTGCTCCGTGCCACCGCCCTCCTTGGAGGCACCCTGCGCGGCCTCCGGCTGGGCAGCGGCCGGAGGGGGCAAGGACGGCTGGGGCGCTGGGAAATGCGCCTGCGAGGGCTTAGCCGGGGGAGGGATGGAGGGGGCCAGGGCGGGCTGCGCGGACTGGGAAGGAGAGGCCTGGGAGGAGAGCAGGTAGGGCTGGGGATGTGCCATGTATCCCTGGGCAGGAGGCGGCAGGTAGGGCTGTGAGGCGGTGGCCGGCGGGGGCTCCAGGTAGGAGGGCGGGGGTTCGGAGAAGGAGGGAGGTGGCTGGGAGGGCTGCGCCCGGGGCAGGTAGGGTTGGAGCGGCGGGGACTGGGCCGGGGGCGGCTGGGCGGGGGGTAGGTAGGGCTCGGCCTGGGGGGGAGGCAGGTAGGGCTGGGCGGGGGGCAGGTAAGGCTGGGCGGCGGGCTGCGGGGACTGCGGCGGCGAGGACAGCTCCATGTCCATGGGCACCGGCTCGGAGGGCACCGGCTCGCCCCAGTCGCCATGCCCGCCCGGCGGCTCCTGCCCGTCCCGGTCCCGGGCGGCGGCGGGCGGCTTGCGGGGCGGCGGCTCGCGGTGGGCGAACTGCTTCTGATAGCTGCGGACGGGCGGCGGCACCGGCGGCACCGGCGGCTGCTGCTGCCAGTCGGTGAAGGAGCCGGGCAGCGGCGGCGGCGGCAGCCCCGGAGGGGGCGGCCCGGGCGGCGGCGGCGGGCCCAGCAGCACGGACTGCAGCTGCTTCTGGTGCATCTGCTGGAGCTGCTGCAGCTGGGCCAGGTGCTGCTCCTGCAGGCTCAGAAACCCCGAGGAACCGGCGGGCGGCGGCGCGGCGGCGGGGGGCGCGGGGCCCGGCGGCGGGTAGCTGGGCAGCGGCATCGGCGGCACGGCGGGAGGCGGCACGCTGGGAGGCGGGATGGGCAGCGGCGGGGGCGGGATGGAAGTGGGGGGCGGCGGGTAGTGCCCGGCCGCCCCGTACAAGCCCCAGGCCGGGTACATGGCGGAGCGCGGAGCGGGCACAGGCCGCGGCGGCGGCGGCGGCGGGCGGCGCACAGCGCCTGCGCAGGGAGGCCCCGCCCCGCAGGGCAGTGGAGCGCGAACGCGGAGCCAGAGCGCCCAGCGGCCCCGCTTGGTGGGGGGCGGTGCCGGCACAGCGCCCCCTCGCGGGCACTGCCGCCAGCGCGGGGCCGGGAGCGAGCCTGGAGTGCCCGGGACGGGACGGGACGGGACGGGACGGGGGGACAACAGGGAAGAGCCGCTGGGGCCTCTGTTGTGTGTAGGGGTGCCGGCAGGTGCCGCGCAGGCAAGGCTGTGTATGGCTGTCCCGGCGCTCCCGCGGGCCCTGATGTCCCTGGGGTTCCGGTGGCCTCGGTTCCCTGGGGCGGCTGTGTTCCCGTGCCCGCCCGCTGTCCACGGCCGGTGTCGCCGTGGCGCTGCAGTCCCGCCCCACCCGGTGCCGGTGACCGGAGGCTCCATGGCAGAGCTGATGAATTGTTGTAGCGATTGAAGGGTGGCACGAGCGCGGCCACACTTCCCCCCGAGCCGGGCCCCGGGGACGGCGCACGAAGGCAAAGCGGTGCTGCAGCCTCGGGAAGGGCAGCGCGTAGCCCCTCGAGGGGACGGGGGCCCTGCGAGGTGATCCAGCCCCGATGATCCATCCCCAGAATGCCATGAACGATCTTGTTTCCAGCGAATACGATAAAACTGAGATACAAACACGAGAATGGAGCAGTGGATGTGTGAAATTGCCTCATCCATTACAGAAGCGACTGCTCTCAGATGCAGGAAAGAATTTTTTTTTTGTTTCTCCCATCCCACACTGAAGTATGAGTTAAACATACAAATATGTTCTGTAGCCCGTTAGTAATGATTTATGCCAAGTGCTGAACTGCATCGTAAAGACATGAGGGCTTGTGTGTCTTAATTCTAGTATCTGGGCAGTGAAGCCTCGTGGCTATGGGTCAGCAGGGCACCAGCACTGTGGTGTGTCACTCCTTGCTCTCCTTCTCAAGCACAGAAAACATGAGCAATTTTTGTCATGTTCAGTCTCTAGTTCATGGCTGGCAAATCAAGGATTCCTGGCCAGTGCAAAAAGGCATGTATTGGAGGAAAAGTCCTAAGACTTTTCAGTCAGGAGAAAAATCAGGAAAACCAGGTTGTTAGGTAGAGGAAAAGCTTTGTTCTCTCTGGTAGAAAAGCTGGAGTTTGTGTTCATTTGTTGTTAAATTCCAGGGAACCCACAGACGTGATACATTAATACCATTAATCTACAAGAAAAGCTCTGTGAACTCAAGCTATGAGATGCAAATCTTTGAGAAAACTGTTTTCATTTAACACACATAGAACTGTCTTTTCTATTCTTTGGTATCCTTTCTTTTCATCTAGAGGCGATTATTGATCCTTTTCTGTTTAGGATGATTTGTCTAGATTTCTCCTGCAGTGAATATGACTTCCAGATAGCATTTGTACTTTTAGCTCCTATCTCCTCTTCACTGTACAGGTACTTAGCATTTATATCCATTAGCTCTATGGGCCAGTTTACTCACTAAGCTTTCGAAAGTCTGTCCTCCCCAAATAGGGAATTCCTATTGCAAACATCCTGTAATTTAGCCTCCTGATCTATTCACTCAAAGTGAATTCTCTTGTGATCAGTTTACTCATGGTTATTTCCTGCAGGCAGGTCTCTCCCAGTATTCTTGCTCTTTGTTGTGGTTACTCAATATTGTCAAGAGCCTTGTTACTTCCCTTATGAAGGAATACATGTACTTAACCACTTTCAGGGGCAACTGTTTTCCAGCCTACATTGAGGAGGTCAAACTGTAACTTTCAAATAACTTGACAGATGCCTTTTTGGTATTCAATTCTGGTTTGGACAGCAGTAGAGTTGACTTCCACCAAACAAGACACACTGGCTTTACCCAGTGTTACCTTGCCCTAATGCAACCCTGCTAAGTTCACATTATGCCCTCTTATTCTTTTATTCAGAATATTTTATTTTTATTCTTTTATTCTATTCAGTCTGTTACATTAGTGGCTGTCATCATGTTGGTTTTAGTTCTTTTTTTTTAAGCTCGTGTTCTTCCTGCTTCTAAATGCTATTATGCTACCTCTCAGTTATCCCTCAATCACCCTGTGCCACATCTTGGATAAACAGCTTAAATTTCTTCACTTCATCTGGTGGTAAGGCTGCAGTAATCTTAGGCCTTCTGGTAGCTTCAGAAAGGAGTAGAAACTATTTTCTCCCATTCTTTGCATAAATCCAGACTTTCTTTACATGGCTGCCCTGGTTGTTCTCCATCTTCTGAAGCTGTGGGAACTGGCTACAGCAAGAGACAGGATGTTAGTGGGGAGGCTGAATTCTCTAGTTACTGAGAAACACTGCAAGCATCTGTTTGATATTTAACTCCTGTGCAGGTTTAAACCAACTGCCAGAGTTGGGTCAGGAAGGAACTTCTCCTCTGGTTTGGACTGGCAGTTCTGCCTTTGTGGGAATATCAAAGTATTCTAGATTATCAAACTCTTTCCTGTGACAAGGATCTTTCCTCCTTTGATATGCTGTAAGTTGGATCTAAGGTTGGGATGCCATTATATGCATGGAATAAATATTTTCCTCTGAACCAAGTGTTTGGTACACAGGTTCCCTGGCACTGCAGGACAAGCAGCTGATCATTCAGGTGGTCCTTTCCTATCCTGTTTATCTTCTGACAAGGTTCTTTGAGTTAATACTTAAGTTTTTCATCTTGCCAATTATATTCAGTTAAAGAAAATTTCCTGATGGGTTTGTTCACTGCCAATACTTTCTCCTTGCTGCTCAACCTCCAAACCTTCTAACACATCTTTAGCAATTGCCTTATGTGTATTCCAGGCTCCTCCTCCTTTTACTAAAAAAAGACAGAGTAAAAGGAATAAAAGACTTCAGTTAATGGACACATTTGCTTTGATTCCTACCCACAGCTACGTACACATATTTTCATGAAATCCCTCCAATAGGCATTATACTGGCAGGTACATGTTCCCCAAATTCATCAGGTTGCTGTACCTTTGACCTCTTATCTGGTGCCAGAAAGATTTTTATCAAATATTATCATATATGTCCATTTCTTTCTTCTCCAGTATCCTTCCATTTAGGTTAATTCAAGTGAAGTTATTTGCACTGGAACAATTTTAGTTAGCTCTTTACTTGTAGAATTCTTTCAAAACTAGAATTATTCTGAAAACCAAGTTACAGGGATCTAATCCTACAACCGTTTCTCAGTCCTCATTTGACTAAACATGGGCTTCAAGTGTTCATGACAATACTTGATCATTTAGCTTAAAGAAATGTAACTTGGACTGAGAGAAGAAAACTAATGATATTATTTTTGAAATGCATGTATTATACACTGGGTGTGAAATTTCAGGGTTGTTGGCTACTCTCTTCCTGGGTGGAGGCTGAGAAAATAAACTTCAACTGTGATAGCCTGGAAGGGTCTAAGTTTTGAAAGCATCAGTATGCTTTTATTTCAGGGGTGTTTAGTAGGTGAGCCTGCAGCAAGCAAAGAGATAGCAGGAGAGGTAGGTCTGATGTGTTCCCAAACTCTTCTGCAGTATCTGTAGAGACAGAGTGCTAGCAAGAAAGTTATGAGGATGTCAGGGCATTTCCCAAGGACAGAAAGTTATCTTCACTGCATGATGTAAAGCATACAGACAGCTGAGTTCAGCTCTTATACAACCATTAAGATTGGAAAAGACCTCTAAGATCTAATCCAACCGTTAACTCAGCACTGCCAAATCCACCACTAAACCATGTCTCTAAGTACTACATCCGCACGTATTTTTAACACTTCCAGGGACAGTGATTCCACCACTTCCCTCGGCAGCGTGTTCCAATGCTTGACCACCCTTTCAGTGAAGAAATTTTTCCAAATATCCAATCTAAACCTCCCCTGGCACAACTTGAGGCCATTTCCTCTCATCCTGTCACCTGTTACCTGGGAAAGGAGACTGACCCTCACCTGGATACCACCTCCTTTCCGGTAGTTATAGAGAGTGATAACGTCTCCCCTGAGCCTCCTTTTCCTCAGACTAAACAACCACAGCTCCCTCAGCTGCTCCTCATAAGTCTTGTGCTCTAGACCCTTCACCAGCTCTGTTGGCCTTCTCTGGACACACTCCAGCACCTCAATGTCTTCCTTGCAGTGAGGGGCCTAAAACTGAACACAAGACTCTACGTGCAGCCTCACCAATGCCGAGTCCAGGGGCAGAATCTCTTCCCTAATCCTGCTGGCCACACTATTTCTGATACCGGTAAGGATGCTATTGGCCTTCTCGGCCACCTCTGCAGCCAAACCAGTGTAAGGCACTACAGGATAAAAGGCTCCAATTAAGTTTGGAAATTTTCTTAATTTTACCAAGAATATAAATTTTCAGTCTTGTCCTGTATTTTGGCCAGGAAGCATACTTTAGCATGTTGGCCCCTGGTGGCCCTGTCCTCACCACAAAGCAGAGATTGTAAGAGCAAATTATATTGCTAAGAACTAAGGAATAATGGAGAAGATATGAGAATGGAGAGTTATGGCTTTGAAATACTTTTCCCCTTGCATTTCTCCATGTGGCTTAACCATTGCTTTCCATCCCTCCTCTGACCACTTCCTTCCCTGCAGTAAATGCTGCTGGGAGACTATCTGCAACCATTGCTCTTATTCTCCAACACTGACTCTGCTCCCAGCTCACATTAATACCTTTCCCCATTTGACACCTTCCTCCTCTTCCCTGATACCTAACAAAGTGATAAGGGCTTGAGGTGCATAGGTCCCAAGCAAACAAGAGGGAAAGATCTGTCCCAACCCAACCCTACCCTGTCTCCACCACTCTAAATGTAAGCAAAAGGACCAGACTGCCAGCTAACCCACTACAGACAGCACAATCTGAGCAGGACACTTAACCAAAAATCATTCATTGTCCAGCTGAATAAAAGCCCATCAATTCCCATATCATCAACTCCCAAAATCTTCTAGACTGCTATTCCAGAGAAGGCCCACCAACTGGTGCAGATCTGATGTCTTTTCTTCAGAACGCAGGTTCTGATTTGTTTGAGGAAACAGGTGTGAGGCAGCTTCCCAGAGAAATACCTGTTCCACTGCAGGTGCAGCAATAAGAAACTTTTAAAATTTCTGTGGTTTCATTCTCAGCCAGAGTTGCATCATCAGTATTTAATTCAGAATGCTGAAATCACTTTTTCCAATGATCCCAATGAAGACAGAGTTAGGCATGTTCTGGGCACTGCCACCCTCTGTTTCTCATACGCTTCTCTCAGCTATAGGTAATCAGACCAAGTCAGAACAAGGATGAATAAAACCAGACTCTTCAAAATAGCTTTTTCTTAGAAAATCAAGGCTAAGAAGTCAGTTCAGTGTCACCCGTGGTCCTATGAGTAAAAGAGAAAGCAGGAGGGTTGGAATCAGAAGGACCCTTATCCTGGCTCAGAGTCCTGGCATCGACGGCTTGGCTGGACAAGTTAGAATCGAGGAGCTCCATAATCATCCGGCATCCTTTCAATGTTGTACCTGAGAAAGAAGAAAAACTTATGAAGACAACCTACTCCACACTGCTCTCCTCCCCACTGTGGTGGAGCATCTACCCCCTCCTCCTCCTCGGGGCTGCTGTATGATCTCAGGGATTCCTGATAGGCCTTGTTCTTTGTGTAATGAGTTGGGCGATGAAGCATCCCTTGAACATACCAGGAAGTCTTGCATGGCTAAGATGGAACAATACTGACTGTACCAGGAACTCCTGTTGCCTGGCTAAGGTGAAGGATGTGAGTGCAACTAAACAGTCATCTCCTGCCCTATCTGAATCGTGGCCTGAGTGGAATGGTACCATTGTTACTGGAGTTTTGGAAACTCTAGTAATTACCAATCTGGATTGTGGCCTAGATGTACAATTTATGGACAACTAAAACCAATCGCCTTGCGACTCTATAAACAGTGGTCTTAAGTGAGGCCCTTTGAGCTCTCCTGGGCTGCAGAGTGCTGTACAAGCACCTCCCTCTGAGCGGGACACCTCTCAGAGGTCATGAACTCGCAAGTATGCGATACTTGAAGGACTGTAGCTCAGCCCTTGGCTGTTGAAAAATGCAGAGGCATTCAATGTATTTCACTGAACCTGAAGGGAATTTTTACCAGGTACCTTTATACATTTAGATACATCCATCTCTGTGTCCACGTGCACACGTGTGAATTGGCTGAAATACTCTTTACCAAGTGTACTATGAATGTTGTTTCCTGAATCTATAATTTAGTCACTGTAATAATTGTAGTAAATCCTACTGAATCACTTTATAAATGTTAAGTTAGTCAATGATTAAATGCTGCTAAAATCTAATTTAGACAGAAACTGTTGACCAAATCTGGGACTAAGATTGGATCTAGCCACACCTGGACTCCATCAGGAGTTTAAAAAGTAAGGGAGTCCATTCTGAACCTTGTGACCCAATGGAAGGATTTTTTATTGAATTTTTAGACATAAACCATTGACCAAGCCTGGGACTAGGATTGGATTCAGGCCCACCTAGACTCCGTCAGGAGTTTAGAAAGCAAAAAGATCCTTTCTGAACCTTGTGACTCAACAGGAGGGTCTTCCTTACACTTTGCATTCCCAGTCTCCCTCCAAGTCACCCTAAAGCGATTCTAAGCTGATTTTCCTTTGCATTTTTCATCCAGGTAGTAAGAGAGCGAACCTTGACATCGAACTCCGTTAAGTTGCACTTCTGCAAATTTATATTAAAACTTGCTTTTGCTAATATCTTTAATGGTGATTGTTGCAGTGGCCTAAATGACCCATTCACGACACCATCCGGCAACAGGCTTACAGGCAGACTGAACAGCAAGCTCTGTTGCATTTTTATCTGCAGCTCAGATTCCCAGGAAGAAAAATATTAGTTCTGAAAGTAAAAAGTCTTCATAACATTGCTGTTATTCTTCACCTTAAACTCAGAAATCAGGTATCTCAGAAACTCACCATTTCCAGAGAAGGAAAATTAAAGGTGGTTCTGTAAGACTTGGAATTTAAGAGCAGACCACCACAGAGAATAAAGCTTTTGACATTCAACTTATAATTCACAGAATCACAGAATCATTTAGGTTAGAAAATACCTTCAACATCACCAAGTCCAACCTCTGACCAAAGACCACCTTGTCAATTAGACCATGGCACTAAGTGCCATGTCCAGGCATTTCTTGAACACCTCCAGGGATGGTGACTCCACTACCCCCCTGGGCATCCCGTTCCAAAAGTTCATGGCCATAGTGAATAAGAGGCAAAGATGTTTTGAGAGAAAAATCCTTTGAGCCACATTCTAATTATTCTTAAGACTTTACATATTTCTAGCAATCAACCTCCTCATTTCCAACATGCTGCACTAGTATCCTTCTGAGTTGTTTAGTTTTTAGCTAAGAAGCAAATTCAATCTCTTAGCTGAGGGTACACAAAGCTACCAAATGGAATATGGAATAAGAAGGTTCTTTTCTTCAAGGATCTGCAGAACACATTGCCTGATAGTCCTGCTGCTGCTGGTAAGCAAAACTGATCTATGGAAACACTGGCCTCAAGGAGAGTAGCTTTCCTGGTAAAGACAAGTGAACAAGTAGACTGGAATAAAAGTGGGTCTGTGGCCAGTCTCTTCCCAGCAGTAGCTGTACTTCATCATCTGTGCAAACACCAGGCCCTTTACTGCAGCCTGCACCATAGACAATGCAGGAGAGAAGTCCATGGTGACAGAGTCCCTGTCAGACAAGGATTATACTGGGCAGGGTTTCTCTCTGTCAGGGGGCCCTTACCTGTGCCTGGAAATATACATTATAGGCACTCCAGGGATTTTTCGTATTCTCCGCTTGAGCTCTTTATCTACGGTGGCCACAATGTAACATTTGTGCTGCAAAAAAAGAAGGCAGGTCAGATTTAACACCAGCGAACCCACAGAAAGAAGATATAACTGATCAAACACTTCTATTCAGTGAGCTCATTGAACACAAGAAGGCTAAGAGTCCTTAGCAAGGCATTACTAGGACTTGTACAGAATTCCACAGCAGACTAGTAACATCCTTCTGCTCATCAAAATAGACTCACAGAAATTTCTGAAGGTCTGTCCAGCCTTCCAAGCTGACAGCTTTCCCCTCCTCAGTGGTTCTTGATGCTGTTCTATGCAATAAGAATGCCCAGGGAAGAAAATACCTTGCATAAAATACAGTTGTTCTAGGGACTGAAACTGCCCCTTAGTGAAATTTTGTAGTTACTTTGTGGGAAACTTAAGTCATTAGTAGTTAGGAGGGTTCAGGAACTTTTAGTATGTTAGCACAGTACAGAAAATGTCAGAGAGGGAAATACCTGAGTGACCCTCTGTACCAAGCAGTCATCTGCGTAGGTTCCTTTGTGCATACACGGCAAACGTTCAAACCGAGGGTCCTTGGCAATTCTGTGGGGACATATAAGGCAGCATCACAGCAATCAGACCACAGAGTACAGTAACACAGTACAGAGGAATAAGAACACCCCTTTCTGTGATATACAGAACATTGTTCTCAAAACAAGGGCTGAAGGGATGGAGTAAATGGTACATAAAAGTCAAATGAAATGAGGAGCAAAAAAGAACGCAGTTTGTCTAATAATCATAGTTTAAGTATTTCTTAGTACTGGTTAGTTGGATTCAAAATCTGTAAAATGTCAGGCCATTGCTAAACAAAGTAATTTGAAATAAGTTATCTGTGGGAAGAACTAGAACTCCTTCCGGTGTGTGATTGTTCACACCGTGCATATAGGGACATTGCACCTTCTCTCTGAAGGGCAACATCAAAGCCGCTTAGGGGATGTACTCGGATAGTTTACAACACAGCAGGCCAAAATAAAAAGTAAAGAACAATACATCTGAGTGGAGGATATGAACTACATTGGACTAGTGTCGTACAGATCACACAATAACCTAGCTCTAGATTATCAATACATGGTACCTACTCATACAGGAGTAACATGAAGTATGAGTAAAAAGTTCCATAAGACTTGGTTCACTTCTTTATTCATCTCTAGAAATTCTAAAATTAAAAAAAATATGTATTTTTTGAGAAACAAGAAAAAGGCTTACTTTGAAAGTCTTAGGAGAATAAAAGATTACAGATTGATACTGTGCACTCATACATAGCATTTTGTTTTAAAAACCAAAAAAATCTAAAACTCGAGACATTGTACTCATCTTGTACAGCCAGAGAACTAAAACCAAGTTCAAGACTCTGCAACAACCTAACCACCCTCTAGTGCAGGAGCATGTCATGGCAAAAGAGAAGAGAACACCTACCTTAACGCCACACGGTACTTCTGTCCTAATTTTTCAATTTCACCCATTACACAATCTGTGATACATGGAATACCTACATGCAAAAAAAGCCTGTATTAATACAAAGCAATATTTATTCACAGACCTCTATATTGCCCACATGTCCAGGAATTATCATGGAACTCTAAAACATATTACTTACAGCAAGAACAGATAAGGTTTCAAAGTGATGAAATGTAGAGCCACTGAGTTTGACCATGCCATGGTAATTTTAGATATTTAAGTACTAATGCTCTACCTTTGTTGAGACTAGCATTTAAGACCACCATTTGACTGAAACCAGAGGCAGTTCCAGGGTTACCACAGCCATGAACAATCAGCTCCAAGATTATGGCACATATCCTTTTTTCAAGATTTCTGTTATTTTCAGCCAGTGGCATGAGGCTGACAAAGCACATTCCAAGCACACTGTGGCACTGCTTGGTCAGAAGAAGTTGCAAGGGGTGCGGACACTCACACTTGGCATAGAGACAGTCCATCATTGACTGCACTAGGTCCAGCTTGGCCTTGATGGAGAAGTTGATGAAGTTAGTGTCAACCAGGATGTGGTAAGGGGGGCCCAGCTGTGTATTATACTGGAAGAACAAGCAGGAGGGATGCTGGGGGCTGCCAGGAAGACAAAGAATTCAAATCAGTTAAATGCATTTAACAACATGTCCAATCCTACAATTTGCAGAGAATGAAAGAGGAGTAATGAGCAGAAAGACCCCTGCTGCCTCTTAAGCACAGTCCCTTGGTTTGGCACACCATGTCCTTTTTTGACAGTTTTGCTCAGAAACATCCTTGGTTACAGCCTGCAGCGTGGCTGGACCTCGCTCCCTTCTTCCCTCCCTCCATCCCTCTCTCCCCGAAGTGTCGGCAGTACTTACACCTCCCGCTCTTTGATGGCGCTCGGGTCCTCTTTCTTCTTCACGGGGGCTTTCGCCCGGTCCTTCTCTTTACTGCAAAGAAACACAGGCACTTCCTTAGGACGAGTGACAGGGAAGGGCGGCCAGCGGCGGAGAGGCTTGGGCCGGGATCCCCTCCTGCCTCTCCCGAGCGGGACACGAGGACGCTGCAGGGCCCCGCCTGGGAGCGCAGCCACACTCACATGCGCTCATCCCGGAGGCTGATCATGCGCTTCATCACCGCGTACTTCCGCGCCTTCTTCTGCTTCCCCTGCAGGGAGACGGACACTCAGCCGCAATGAGCCGAGGAGAGACCCGACCCCAGCCCGTTCCCTCCCCGGCCCGCTCCCGGCTCACCATGCTGATCACGCTGATCCCGCCGGTCCTGCCTCTGCCGTCGGTGCCCCCGGTGCGTCACTGGGCCCCGCCCCGGGAGCGCGTCACCTCCGGCTGCCAGCGCCGGGCAGCGGCCGCGCGGGACAGCGGGACCGGCGTCGCGGCCGCCGTCGGAGCCCACGGTAACGGCGGGAGCGGCGCGTCCCCTCCGCCGCCGCGGGCCCGGGCGCGGGGAGCGGGGCTCCCGGGGCGAGGGAGCTGCAGCCCAGCCCGGCCGCCCCACCGCGACGGGCGTCCCTCAGGTGGTGGCGGCCCCGCTGCCGGCCCGGAGCGCCCGCGGGAGGCCTGGTACAGCCGCGGCGGGGGTCGCTCGGGGCTCCCGGCGGGCGGGAAGGGCCGGCTCTGCCTTCCCCGCGGCCGCCTCAGCTTTTCGTTTCGGTGTAGTCTCGCCGATTGCGCGGCGCTGCGGGTGTATCGGTGGCACGTCGGGTAGGGTGGGGGGACTGGCGCATGTGGGAAGGCCGTGGGCTTTGGTGACCCCGCCGAGCCCACCTTGCACACCGATCTCTCTCCTTTCCCCATTCTCACTGTTTAGCACAGCCAGGAGGTTACGGAGGTCTTCAGCCCACTCATTTGAGCTTGCTGGACTGGTTTTTTTTTAAGAATTAATGTAGTGCCGGTTTTGCCACACTCTAGCTTGTAGACTTCTTAATGAAAAGCAGTGGGTTGTCATTATCTTTAGATCTTACCTACATTTGTGACTAGAAATCTTAGCAAATGAGCATAATTTCAGCTGTACTTTATGCAGCCATAATGGTGTAGTCTGACCCAAAATGTCTTTTCTGCACGTGAAAGGAAATGTTCTCCAAGTTCTCGGGCTGGTCTGGGGCACCTGGTTTCTCATGCCCTGTGCGGGGAAGGGAGAGAGAAAGGCCTTTTTCATTAAAGCTTCTGGGATTAGTGAGAACTTGTAGCTTTTAGTATCTTCCAAATACAACCGGTTTTATCTGGTGTGCTGGTCAGAAAAAGCAGCCAATGAGGTACCACACGGGAGTTTTTCCTGAAGCAGTGAGCTGTGTAGAACTGTGACTGAGGCTCTGACAATGAGGAAGGAAATGAGACTGAAAGAAGAACTGTGTTTGTTAGGGAAACCATAGCTGAGCTTTTCCCACTGATATGTAGGGTGGCAGGTGGCCGAATGTTGTTCTGGCTTGGAAAGCAGATCTGGTACAAGATGAGGCTGGACTGAAAGTTGCCATCTGGCTGGCTTGCTGCATTTGAGGAGGACAGAAGGAGCTGACACTGCTGGTGGTGGTTCATTTGCAATGAAAAGTCTTTAGACTTAAGCAGTTGGCAGAAGTCTCCTTTTTTTGTCGTTGTTTTCCTGTTGCCACTGGTTTTTTAGCTTGTATGTAAATGAATATGACAAATTCCAGCCCCGATGAGAGAATGACTGTTTTGTGTAGACACTGGCCATTGATGTGGCTTTTGTCCTTGATAGCTGATACTGGATCTTGCCTAGTATCTTTTGCACTGGCTTTTCAGTTTTCTGTGAATATATTTTAAACTTAAGGTCTCATGGGCATTCTTGTTTGTTGGCTTGTGCATGATTTACTTAATGTGAGAAAATACTGTGCCTTTCACTAGAGAATAGCCATCTTGTGCGTGGCATGAGATGGACATGCCATTGGTAGTGGACATTTGTGCACATGGATTGAGAGGACATTCTGCCCAGAGATAGATGGTTCTCTTATCTTGGTTGGATGAAGTAGTATCAACCTGCAAAAAGGCTTTAAAACAAAATTAAAAGCATGTTGTTAAAAAACAGAGGAAAGGCAGTTAAATGTATCAGTGCACCAAATAAAACCAAGAGGCATAACAGATTTCTTAGAATCTCAGTACATCAGTTCTTTATAGCATGCACCCAGCTGGCTTTGTAGCTGTAGCCACATGAATGTGCCATTACTGTGTTACTGTTCCTTTTATATGTATGGCTACACTTGTGCTTCCTTCTGGAGCTTTGCACTGTGTGCCTCTGACTTCACAGCAGCCATAACACAACAAAATGTATTCCCATTACTGGACTTCCTTTTCTTACTGACTTGAGAGAAGCAATGGTATGAATACAGTTTATTTTATGATTCCATGCTGTCTACCTTGATTATGCCAGTATTTCTCCTTAAGTCAAACCAAGGTGAACCTTTCCAAATCCCCATTTTTCCTGCAGGTGGTGGGAGACTATTGCTTGCTCTGTACTTGGATTAAGATTATTAAGACCTGATGGACAATTCAGCATTTTTTTCTACCCAGCTATGATGGCATGTTCTATTGCTGATTTTCAGAATTTGTTTCCTAGATTGTTACTCAACAGTTCTTAGCACAGATACTGTCGCAGTTTACATCTGCATTCTGTTGAGTGACAATATGTCTTGGATACCAGCTACTTGCAACTAGGTTCTTTACCTTAATGTATTCCAGCTGCAAGAACATCCTTAAAGCAGCAGGCAGTGCGTAAACTAGAAGAAAGTTGATTGTCTGACAGCCACTTCATCTCTGGAGGTCACCCGACTTGGTGCCTTGTTTACCACTTCATGTGGGGGTAATAAAATGAGAAGCTGCTGTGCTGATTAATGGAGATAACTAATTCCCTGTGTCCAGCAAGTTCAGAAATTCTGCAACCCAGATCACAAGACTCAGGCTCCAATTGATTTAAAAACCCTTATAGCTGAAATGATGGATCTTTCTCTTTTTTACTTGAGAGAGCGCCTGTGTGACTTGTGGTTTGCTTTACAGAAGGAAAGGAGTTGCAGAGTCAGGCAGAAATAGCTTGGGTAGATGAACCTACAGGGCCAGCTTTGTGTTGATGTTTTTTTGGTGACATGAAAAATCTGGTTCTGTAAAATGCTGGAGGGAGATCTTGTAGATTCCTAAATATTGATAAGTTTCTGTGAAATTCCTCAGCTGCGTGGGGAGTAGCCACACACCTTTGACAGCCAGGCCAAGCTGAAGCAGGGTTTCAACCAGGCATTTGTAGGACATCTTGGATATGTACTGTAAAATAACTAAAATATCAAGGAATTTGCTAGGTCTATGATTCTTAATACACAGAGATTATTTATGGGTTTAGAAACCTGAAGCTTCATCTAGGAGGAGAATGAAAATTTATGGCCTGGGGACTGCTACACTGTTCACTAAGTAAAGAAAAGAGGAAAATAGCTGAGTGGGTGGGATTTTCCGTGAGATGTGGGTGAGGAAAAGACAGTGAAAGTCTGGCTGCTTCTGCAGTGCAATCAGAGAGCTCTGCACAGACTTACTGGTTGGTTTTCATATGCATTAGAAAGCTTAGTGGAAGTGTGCGAAAGCAGCCAGATCTGTATGATTATTGGATGGAGGGAAGTAAGAGACTTATGAAGAGGAGGGCAGATGAGGGGGGACTAAGAAGGAAGTGACAGCTGAGGTGGTGGTATGGCAGGCGGGAGGAACACATCACTAACATCCCCAGAAGAGGAGACTGTCTTAACAGACAGTTGCTGTGCTGAGCCTGGGTCTTTTCTTTTCATTCTCACTCCTTTATGTAATCTGTGTTCTGAATGAGTAGATACTGACTGTGTAGGGTCTGTGGTGTTTCTTCTGGCATATGTCCTGGGTTTTGTGGGCTGCGTCAATCCTTGCTGTTAAATTTTAATTTCTTTTTATCTCAATCCTGACAGTAAACTGTAATTTAGTGAATAGTGCTGCTGAAACTGAAATCCCTTATGAGGATATTGGTTTCATGAATACCTCAAACAGCAACAGCAGGAAAAAAAAATCCAGTTTGCTTTGTGGTCCAAGAACTTTCAAAGACTTTTTTTTTCTAGCCTTGACCATAAATAGCCCTTTAAATCTGAGCAAAATCAGTCTGAGAATAGTGTATGGCATTTTGTCGGGTGTAAAGGCTTGAAGTGCTACCTGATCATAGACTGGTTTGGCTTGGAAGGGACCTTAAAGAACATCTAATTCCAACTCCCCTGGGGAGGGACATCTTTCACTAGATCGAGTTGCTCAAAGCCCCATCCAGCCTCACCACGAACACTTCCAAGGATGGGGCATCAACAACTTCTCTGGGCAACCCAATCCAGTGCCTCACTACTCATAGTGAAGAATTTCCCCCTTATTTCTTTCTGATCTAAACCTACCCTCTTTCAATCTGAAGCCATTCCGCCTTGTCCTATCACTACATGCCCCTGTAAAAGTTCCTTTTCATCTTTCTGGTAGGGCACCTTTAGGTACTGGAAGGTGCTATAAGCTCTCTTCAGCCTTCTCTTCTGCAGGCTAAACAACCCCAACTCTCTCAGCCTGTCTTCACAGGAGAGGTGGTCCAGCCCTCTGATCATCTTCATGGCCTTCTTCTGGACCTGCTACAACAGGTCCATGTCTTCCCTGTACTGAGGGCACCAGAACTGGACGTTGTACTCCAGGTGAGATCTCATGGGAGCAGAGTAGAGGGGAGAGTCACCTCCCTTGACCTGCTGGTCACATTTCTTTGGACGCAGCCCAGGATATGGTTGGCTTTCCAGGCTGCAAGCATACATTGTTGGGTCATGGAATCATAGAATATCCTGACTTGAAAGGGACCCACGAGGATCATTGAAGTCCATCTCCTGGCCCTGCACAAGACAGCCCCAAGAGTCACACCATGTGCCTGAGAGTGTTGTCCAAACATTTCTTGAAGTCTGTCAGGCTTGGTATGGTGACCACTTCCCTGGGGAGCCTGTTCCAGTGCTCAAACACCCTCTGGGCTAAGAACCTTTTCCTAATATCCAACCTAAACCTTCTCTGACACAACTTCATTCCATTCCTTTAGGTCCTTCCACTGGTCACCAGGGAGAAGAGATCAGTGCCTGCACCTCCACTTCCCCTTGTCAGGAAATTGTAGGCTGTGATGAGGTCTCCCCTCAGTCTCCTCTTCTCCACGCTGAACAGACCAAATGACCTCAGCCATTTCTCATACAACTTCCCCTCCAGACCCTTCATGCCTTCGTTTGTATGCTCTCTAATAACTTTATATCCTTCTTATATTGTGGCACTCAAAATTGCACACAATACTCAAGGTGAGGCTGCACCAGTGCAGAGCAGAGCGGGACAATCACCTCCCTTGACTGGCTGGCGATGCTTTGCCTGATGTCCCCCAGGACACAGTTGGCCCTCCTGGCTGCCAGGGCACTGCTGGCTCATATTCAGCTTGGCATCGATTGGGACCTCCAGGTCCATTTACGTGATCCTGCTCTCCAGCACCTCGTTCCCCAGTCTGTACAAACATCAAGGGCTGCCCCATCCCAGGTTCAGAATCCGGCACTTGTCTTTCTTAAAGTTCCTACTCTTGGTGATTGTTCAGCCCTAAGTCACATTGAGCTTCTCATCAATCAAAACCCGCAAGTTCTTCTCCTTCCTGCTCTCAATCCGTTCTCCATCCGGCCTGTATTTGTGTTTGGGATTGCCCAGACCCACGTGCAGGATCTCGTACTTGGCCATGGTGAACTTCATGGGGTTCACACAGGTCTACCTCTCAAGCCTGTCAAGGTCCCTCTGGATGACAACCCTCAAGTTGTTGACTGCACCATACAGCTTGATATCATCAGCAGACTTGCTGAGGGTACACTCAACACCACTGTCCACGTCAGTGACAAAGATGTTAAACAGCCCTGGTCTCAATACTGACATCTGAGGATTGCCATCTGTCACTGTTCTCCACTTAGACATTGAGCCATTGACCACAACTCTTTGAGTGCAACCATCCATCCAATTCCTTATGCACCAAGTGGTCCACCCATCAAATCCATGTCCCTCCAGTTTAGAGACAAGGATATTGTGCAGGACAGTGTCAAATGCAAGACAAGGTAGGTAGTGTCAGTTGCTCTTCCCTCATCCACCATTGCTGTAACCCTGCCATAGAAGTCTACCAATTTTTCAGGCATGATTTGCTTTTAGTGAAGCTATGTTGGCTGTCACCAGTCACCTCCTTATTTTCCATATGCCTTAGCATAGTTTCCAGGATCCTTGATCTTGCCAAGCACTGAGGTGAGACTGACTAGCCTATAGTTCCCAGGGTCTTCCTTTTTTCTGTTTTTAAAAATGGAGGTTGTGTTTTCCCTTGTGCAGTCAGTGGGAACTTCACCAGTCTGTCGTGACTTCTCAAATATGATGGATAGTGGCTTAGCAACTTCTGCCAGTAACCTCAGGATTTGCAGCTACATCTCATCAGGTCCCATGAACTTGTGCACCTGCAGGTTCCTTAGATGTTCTCAAACCTGATCTTCTTGTACAGTGGGCGGTTCTTCATTCTCTCAGTCCCTGCCCTTGTCATCTGTAACTTGGGTGGTGTGGCTGGAGCACTTGCTGGGGAAGACTGAGGCAAAAAGTTGTTGAGTACCTCAGTCTTCTCATTGTCCTGTTTCCTTCCGGAGAAGACACACATTCTCCCTAGTCTTCCTTTATCACCAGTGTACCTATAGAAGGTTTTCACGTTGCCCTTGACATCCCTGTCCAGGTTAAGTTCTATCAGGGCTTTAGCTTTTCTAACCCAATCCCTGGCTGCTGAGACAATCTCTCTGTATTCCTCCTAAGCTACCAGTCCTTGCTTCCATCCTTAATGCTCCTTATGAATAGCATTCAGGTTCTTAGCTGCTCTGTGAAACCCATAAGCACGATGAAACCTATGGAGACAAGGATGTGGTTTGTTCCATCTTGAACCTGCTAGTTTCAGGGGGTCATATAATGCAATTAGATTATGACAGATGGAGGTTGATGATAGGGCAAAGCCTTGCACCTCATCAACAGCGACACCATAGCGCCTCTCACAGATTTCATGTCTAGTTATGCTCTTGCGTCCTACACCTCTCACGTGTTTCTGCTTGCAAGATTTATCCACAACAGTAGAGAGATCTAACTTTTCTCTCTCCTTTTTTTACTTTTCCAGGGAAGCTAGCAAATTGCAGGCTAAAGGGAACAGCACTGCAGGACAACTCTTTTCCACAAAGAGGAAGAAACTGCTGTGCTCAGGTCCTTACCTTTCAGCAGTGATTCTGTGATGCAAGTTCCAAGAGTTCCTCTTTCTGTGATAATGTTCTCTATGGCCTCTTTTTGCTGATGTTTGTCACAGTTTTGGGCACAAAGAGAAAGGATGCTGAAGAATGGGTACCCTCCTTACGGCTTTTAGAACATGGGCACTTGTGTAAAGGTATGTGATTGCTCTTTGGTTGGAGGGATGGACTGTGTGCTGGGGCCAGCAAAGGGAATTTGCAGGGCTAGAAAGTCATGGCTATTGTTGAAGAGAAATGCCTCATTTAAGCTTTCTGCATGCTGATGTCCGTTGTTGCTGCTTTTGAGATGACTGATCAATAACTCCCCTTTTGTGTTTGTTTAGAAGAAAAAAAGCTTGAATACACAATGTAGCTTCTCACTAACTGAGTGGTGACATGGTGAGCTATATTGTATGCATTACTGTATGCCAAATCCTTTGTCTAATTGCCACACATGTTCCTTGTTGCTGCTCTTTTTCCATCTGTCAGCTATGTCATGTCAACTAGACAGCATGTTGTTGTTCTGGGTGTGGTCTTTTTACTACATGTTTTTTTAGCAGTCCCCTCAGTGAGAACTTGATTCTAGATTGGTGTCTCTAAAAATTGCTGTAATCTTAATGGTGTACAAACCCAAACTTTTAGCTTTTGTGTTGATCAGTGAGAGTTTCAGCTGAGAGGCTCCACTTTGCAGAGGCCAGTAGGAAAATACAGATTAACTGTTTTCAAATTGCATTAATACGTTCTATAGTGGATTTACACAGCAAAAAATTGATTCAGTTCTGTCCTAGAAGGATTTTGTTTGTTCTGAATAAATTAGAATGGTCTTGTCCACAACTTTTTTATTCCATAACTTTTTATTCTAAGGTTGCTAGTTGAGGGTCAGCTTCTGTCTGTTTTGGTGGTGGCTCTGTGATATGCTTTCATGTCAGACTAGAAGTTAACTTTGTGACTTGGAAGTAGGTGTGAGAGTTTGGATGAGTGGCTTTTGGCCACTGCTGTTGAAGTTGGTGATCCTGCAAAATGTAGCTCCTTACTGCAGTACTCAGAGCCCGCTCTCACTGTTTTTAGAGGATAATATGTTGTTCTTCTTATAGATCCCTGAATCTGATTTGGAATCTGTGACAGAGGGAGAAATGTTACTGTAGCATGCTGTGCTGTTTGCATATTTCACAGTCTTATGGAATAATGCTTTAGAGATGTCCTTGGAGAGGAAGACAGATGATCAACAGGCATTTTTTCTGAGGAATCATAGATTAAATTTAGGCCAGTGTATGTGAGGAAGAGTCACTGGACTGGACTTGGCCTATTTTGTGTTCTAGATGCAGCTGTGATCCTCGGCTGTGTGTCTCACCGAAGGGACCTGATGTTTTACATTATTGGTAAGTGAAGGAAAGGCTGCCACTATATTTGTTGACCTCTCAATAGGCTTTAGGTGGGTTTCTTCATAGCCTTTGATTTAATGTTAGTTCAGAGTCTACATAACAAACATGAAGTTACTGTCACCCCACGCTGTGCTCTCCACCTGGCAGACTTGCCTCTCCACCATTCTTGTTCCTAAAGTCCTTTCATTGACCTAATTCCTGAGCCATTCCCTTACTTTTTCTTTCAAGAACGGGTGCAGAGTTGTTGCCTCTGTGATGCCTCTTAATCCAGTCTTAATGTGATGTGCAGGGGTTGTATGGTTTTATGACTGTTTGCCTTAAAAGAATCTCTGTAGTTCTAATTTGCCACTCAAAGGGAATTCCATGCTTCTGTTAGGATGGCTGCTAACCTTACCTGAGACTCTGTACCACCTTTACCTATTTCCTTTATTTGCAGTCATTTGCAGAGTTTTAAGTGACTTAGTATTCTCTAACCTTACTTGTAGCATAACACAAACCATAAATGTTCATGCAATAGCTTCTGCCTTAAACACCTAATTTGCAGTTGAGTAGAATGTCATTAACAAAAGGCATCTTGGGCTGATGCAGAAGGGATTTTAGTGCCTGACTCAGCCATGCTGCTGCAATCACCTTTGTTCTCTCCTTGCTGCAGGTGGGATCACGGTATTTGTTGTAGCTTTCTTCTTCACCATTAAGTTCCTATTTGAGCTTGCCGCACGTATAGTCAGCTTCCTTCAGCATGAGGACCGGGAACGCCGAGGGGAGCGAACTATTTATGACTACGTGCGAGGCAACTACTTGGATCCCCGGTCCTGCAAAATCTCCTGGGATTGGAAGGACCCCTATGAGGTGGGCCATAGCATGGCCTTCCGAGTGCATGTAAGGCAATATTTCTGTTTCCATTTCCATGCAGCTTTGTGGGCAGGAACAGAGGTCTGAGTTAGGGATGGGCTCTTCAAATGTTTTTTTTGGGGAGGCTAAGCCAGATGTAAGTTAGGAGTAGGAAAGCTATCTGTTTATGCCTTTTGCCCCATTAATGTGTTGCAGAAATCTGTAAGTGCGTATTTCAGGCTTGCACTTCTTAAAGTCTTATATATCTCTCTCTAGAATCCTCTGAAGAGCCAGAGGACACGAGGCTTGTCCTGACTACTGCTTCCTTTACTGGGAAGTGAGTGGGCTGAGCCTTGCTTTCAACAGACTTGGTGCTATCTTTTGGTTGTGCAGCTGAAGTTGAGAGCGTGGGAATGGGCATTTTACCAACCCAAGAGCAGTAAGGCTTCATGGCCACTCCCCATTCCTCCAAAATGGAATGTTTTTCTGTCTGACCTGGAAAAGCCTGCCAAGAACTCTTGTTTCCTTATAATCCCTAAAGGCCAAGTCTAGGGGAATGGGACAAGTACACAAATAAGATGGGTGAGGAGCCTAAACACAGAGAGTTTGGAGCTATGTGGAGAAAGTTTGAACAGGTTTTGCTGGGCTTGTGTGCCCATCTTTCTGTCCCATCTTCCCCATCCAGAAGGGTATCAAAATAAGAAGAAAGGTTCAGCTAGGTTGCCATACCCATCCCTCTTGGGAAGGTGACGAAAACCCTTCTGCTTGATGGTGAGTGAGGAATTCTAACTCCAGGGCAGGCAGGGAAAACTTGCTGAGGGGAAAGGGACTTATTCTGTACCTGCTGTTTGAATTTATTCCCTTCACCTTACTGACACTCACTCATGGCAGCTCCAGCAATGTGCCCTTCCACTTCATGCTTGTTTCCCATTTGCTTAGCCCTTTATTCATCAACAGTAGCTGTTGCATATGCTGGTTTCTCTCACTGACAGTCAAGATGCAAAGTACTTCAGGCCCCACACCCTCCCTTATTTACAAACAGGGAATAATAGTACCTTTTTGCTGTCTGCAGGCTGATTGCAGATGGCAGGGAGGCTCTGGCCTACAAGCTGCTGGCTCTTGAAGAGCCATGCGTAGGGTTTCAAAGGTGTAACTTGTAAGTTCTTTACTTGTAAGGAAGTATTAGTCGAGGTATGTTACCTTCTGAAATTGTCCGGCAGATCAAGTCTGTGATTGAACAGCTTGCGATCTTATCTAACACATTGTTTTTGTGCTGATGCTTCTTAGCAGTAAAGACTGGGTCAGCTCCTTAGGTCAGCATCTTTTTTACACTATTTTCTTTAACAAATTGGTGAGAGCTTTTCCAGAGCTGAGGTGTATAAATGAACAAGATCTTTACTTTTTTCCTTTCGATAGTGGGTTCTCTTGATTTCTGCTCTGATATTGCACTAGCAGTGCAGACAGGAAATGCCTGGAGTCATGTTCTTTTCAGGGCACACATTTGAACCCCAGCACAAAAGAGAGTGCCCTGTTCGTTTTGGAGAACACAGCCAGTGTCACAAAGTTGTCTATTAATTATTTTTCCTTTGCTGAGCTGGGGTTCTTTCCCTTCCCTAAGGCAACTTGCTTTCTCTTCCTCTGTGCACTGCATATTTTTGTTGACCTGGACTTCTCTGTTTCCCATGCAGTTATTCTATAAAAATGGGCAACCCTTCCCTGCTCACCGGCCTGTGGGGCTGCGTGTTCACATCTGCCATATGGAGTTAGCAATTGATATTCCTGTAACCCAGGAAGTTCTTCAGGAGCCCAGTTCCAATGTGGTGAAAGTGGCCTTCACTGTGCGCAGAGCTGGAAGATACGAGATTACTGTAAAACTCGGTGGCTTGAATGTGGCCTACAGCCCCTACTACAAGGTGTTCCAGCCAGGTAAGGTCTAAGTGGGCCTCTAATGATTCAGAGTAGATTTGGAGGCGTTGGAGGCAGTTAGGTAAATGTGTCCAGCTAAAACAGGTAGGCGACAGGGAAAAAGTTACCTTTCATCATTTACCTCCTGCCACGTGTAGATCCTAGCAATAGCCCCATGAGTAAAACATACTTGTGACTACCAGTACCTGGCAAAACAGAAACTGCCTTACAGAAAAGTCATTAATGCTGCTTACAATCCCTAACCACTTGTGTCATGTTCTCCGTTTTGTAGTAACTTCTTCATAATCCATCTAGTAGTCAGGGAATGCCTTTTGTGAAAGTACTGAATTATTTGTATCTGAATTGGAAATGCTGTCATGATTTAACTCTGTCTCCTTTGAATACCCCACTTTATTCCTTTAAGTTCCTGGAGCAGTTGATACCTTTGATTATACAGTTCTTTAAAAACATTTCCTTTTTATCTGTTTTAAATTTGTTTTCTACTACTTTTGGTTTTTTGACTCCAGTTGACATCTTTTATGTTTCATGTACATGTTCATTGAAAGGACCTCTATTCCATTGCACTGTGAATAGATACACAGCTTGCTAAGATATCTTTGCTAAGGAAGCTCCAGCTTAATTCAAATACACTTCAGGCTAAAGTTTGTTTGGTAAGCTGCATTTGCAGGTTTTCTTAGGTGTCAGCTAAATTGTATTTTTTATGTACAGTGGGAGCAAGTTCCTGAGCTGAAGGTTAGAATGGTTGAAAAAGCATTCTTTAGAAGACTAGTAACTGGGTTTGTTTTATTAGTATTAAGTTTCTGATCCAAGACAAACACTATGCACTACACCATGTATTTCAGTGCTCAGATACTCTGTTTTGAATATCAGAGCATCAAATATGTTTAGATTTGATCAATTTTCAAGGGTATTGTGCCCCTAGTTGCTTTTCTTTTGCTTTTTGTAGCTTTGCCTTGGAATTTGTTTCACTCTAAATTTTTTTTGTCTGCTTCAGGAATGGTGGTTCCCTCCAAAACCAAAATTGTCTGCCATTTCTCCACTCTGGTGCTGACCTGTGGGCAGCAGCACACTCTGCAGATAGCTCCCAGAGATGAGTACGACAATCCCACCAGCAACTCTGTGTCACTGATAGATGAGCACAATTACAGCCTCTCCATCCATGAGGTGAGTGCAACCTCCTCCCTTGCTGCTTGACTCCAGGTGAGCTAGAGAGCTCAACTTATTTGTTTTCTGTTTAGCTGGGTCCTCAAGAAGAAGAGAGCTCTGATGTGGTGTTTGAGAAGTCTGTGGTGTCTAATCGGCAGACTTGCGAGGTGCTCTTCCGACTCACCTTGCACTGTAGGGGTTGTTTCCATGCCTGCATCTCCTACCAGAACCAGCCCATAAGCAATGGTGATTTTGACATCATTGTTCTAAGCGGTGAGTCAAGACTTACTCAGTATTCATTCTCCGGGTGTCCTCTTACAACGTGCTTTGCACACTCATGTGGCAGAGCTAGTAGTGGCTTCCCTGCAGGCTAACCATGCTTAATTGCTAAAGGAAAGCATATTCATTTAAAAATGCTAAGGTAAAGGAATTTGTTGCTTAACAAGGGAGATCTCTGAGGGTTGATACTCTCTGAGCCATCAGCAGATAAAAGCAAGTGTTTTTCTCCTATTTCAGGAGATTTACCTCGGAAATTAGGCAATTTTTATTGCTTGCTAGTAGTTGGCATCTGAGCCAGTCATGTATTGTACGTTAAGTTATATGGATGAAGAACACTGCATGTAACCTATGTGGGATTTTGTTTTATGATGTTATAATTTCTTCAGGAGTGAGCCAGATTTCAATGTGGCTGTCAAGTGGCTATGCCTTCAGGCTAGTGCTCTGACAGAGAGGTTCTGTATGCCTTTTTTTTTTAACCAGTCACTGTCTGAAACCATGACAGACAAACTGCCATCGTGAAATCTTCTCATCCCACTCCTGGGTTCTCTTTATTAAAGTTTCACTTGACCAGGTTTTGCTTTGGATATATAGCCTTTTCTTTAAAATCATAGTCACTGATTTGGTGCTAGCCTGGATGTTCTTTTTCATTCTGTTCTCCATTAGTATTTACACAACTCCTTTCTATCTGTTTCCCTCAGAGAATGAAAAGAACATTGTAGAACGCAATGTGTCCACCTCAGGTGTCAGTATTTATTTTGAAGCCTACCTTTATGATGCTCCTAGTTATACCAACACTCAGTGGCAACTTCCACCAATGCACCTGAGCTCCTCCCAGCGCCGTCCTTCTACTGCAATTGAGGATGAAGATGAAGATTCTCCTTCTGACAGCCAGACGCCTGAGAAAGTGAAAAAGCCTAAAAAAGTGTACTGCTATGTGTCACCTAAGGTAGATATCATAAAGTTACTGCTCTTGAGTGCATCTTTAAAGTACGTTGCAACTGAAGAATTTCTCGTGCTCTGTATCCTAACTCCAGATTTAGGTGCCTCAGACTTAGTTAAAAAAAGGCTTGCCCAAGGCAAACATGGAGCACATGACTGAGAATAAAGTGAAAATGCATTTTGAAATTTTAGGACTGTGTCTTTCTAGGTCTGATCCAAAGTCTACTGGGAATTTTCTCATTGATTGTTCAATAGGTATTCTGTTTGCCTTTCCTTTGTTCTGGTCAGGTCAGACCTCCAATTCCTATTCTCAGTTTCTGATACATATAAACTCGAACTTAACAGAATCTCAGCTTCTCAGATTTTATGTCTTTGTCCTGTTTCTGGAATGTTTCACTGAAAAGAAAAGGAAAAAAATGGTTTGAGGATAAAAGGTAAATTTATAAGTAGAGGAAACAGGATTCAAGCAAGTCAAGAGAAACTAAGGATTCTCTTATAGTAACACTGTTAACAGTAACTATTACCCTTTATTATTGCCTAAGAACATTTGGAAACTAGAAAGAAAATTCCTCTAAATCTACTAATAAATTCAAATTCACTTTGTTAATCTACCTATTCAAATGCATTCTGAAAAAAGCGGTGATTAATATAAAACTGAAAGACTAATGCAGGAATTGCTTTTCTGGCAAAGGGAGAAAGAGGGCTGCGAAACATTTATAGGATGGAGTGTGCTGCTAGACATTTCTGAATTTCTGATACATGTGACTGTAAGAACTGTCTTTGGGAATGAATGCTGTGTCCTCATGAGGTCAGCATCCTTTCATCCTTGGTGTATCATTTTGGACTTTCGTACTCTTTTTTACTTGGTAAAGCAGATCACCAGAAGTGGGTACTGTTGCAAGCTCCCTTGAGGTGCCAAAGTTGTTAATGTGATTGATGCTTTTGTAATGTCTCCCTGGATCTCTCTCTCTATATAAATAGAAACAGTGGAAAACTGTTACTATGCTGTTATTTCTTTTAAGAGGTGGTTGTTCACATTTGGTTTGTTTCTGGAGAAGTGCTGCTTGTCAGTTTTTCCAGTCATTGCAACTAGAACAGGTTTGTGCAGGAAATGCTTTTGTTTTGTATAAAGATGCTAAAATTTCATCTTAACTTGCTCTCCAGAAGGCAGCAGTTTCACAGTTAGTTATTTGTTCTGGCAGAAATACATCGTGAGAAGAAACTTCTGCAAATCTCGTGGATTTAGCAAGTGCTTTCTAAAAGATGATTGAAATGATTGTGAAAATTTGGGATTAATATTAGTAGTCTGTTAGCGTGACTTTTACCAAAACCTTTTTGTCAGTGCATTACAGTCACGTCCTGAATTCGGCTTCTCAAGCGTACTTAAGATTACTATCCAATTAGACTGGTGATGTTCTACTGAACACAATGGCTTACTGCTGTGAAATCTGTGTCATGCTGGCATCCCACATGCGTCATAAATGCACACAGTGAAGTCTTACTGACAAGTTGCTTACAGTTCTGTGGAGCTTTAAAGACTCTTATGTATTGTCCCAGATGTTGCAGACACCTGTCCCTGGGGTTGAAGGGAGGTCTAGCCTTATGGAACTGTCCTGTGCCTCATATGTTTCAGGGACAATCCTTAACAGATGTGTGACATTTAACATTTTCTTTTCCTTATGGTTACTCAGCAATTCTCAGTGAAAGAATTTTACCTGAAGATCATTCCATGGCGCCTTTTCACCTTTAGAGTGTGTCCTGGCACAAAGGTGAGCCTCTTTCCATGTACCTGTCACTGCACCTCCATGTTGTTAGTGTGTTGTCCTTATGAATGATGGTCTCTTTTTTCCTTTTGGAGAGAAGGGCTTCCACCCACAGAACAACATTTTATGGCATAAAATTCAACTCTCTAATTCCCTCCCAGTACCCAAGTTTTGCTAATATTTGTGAATGGAAGGCAGTCTTATTGCTCCTTCCTGCCTTTTGTCCCAGTGCTAGGCAAAATCTTGATTCCTTGCATTTTTCATTTTATTTTCCTTGTAACCTTGCTAAAATGCTGTGATTGTGTCCACTGAAGCCCTTACGCTAGTGTGTGAAATTTGAAGCAGCCTCCTAACTGGAGTCTTCATGCTTGAAATAGTGTTCCTGTTAACTGCATATGCATGGGTGAGCAGAAAAAGTCTTAGAGCACAGCTGGTGTTGCTCTGTCTACTGAACATACTGTGCCTTCTGCATGATGGGTTTACCCTTTCTTGCATCTTTTTGCTGCTAGTTTTCATACCTTGGTCCTGATCCTGTGCACAAATTACTGACACTGGTGGTGGATGATGGAATCCAACCCCCTGTGGAGCTCAGCTGCAAGGAGAGGAACATCTTGGCAGCCACTTTCATTCGCTCTCTGCATAAAAACATAGGTAAAGGGGCAGTGAGGTGGGTACAGTAGTCAGGAAGTTAGCACTTGAGTCTGCTGGTTTCCCTGGGGAATAAAGATTGCTAGCACTGAATAACTTCCAATGAGAACTCTGATTCCTGGAGTCTCGTGCTCTGTTCCTGTTGGTGCTTCCAGTGAATGTTCCTTTTCAGCTCAGCTTCTCTGCCAGGCTCTTTGAAAGAGCACCTGTGAGTATGAATATCAGCAAGACTAACTGCAAACTGCCTTGAGAGTTCTGTCTCCAAACCTTGCTGTAATAAATGCACCTTTGGGCTGTTAAGCTGACCTGTGCAGCTAATCTTAGGAATGCTGCCTAGATGTTTGAGGTGCTGACAGCTCAGGCCTGACTCAAATTGTCACTATTCTCAGGTGGCTCTGAAACCTTCCAAGACAAAGTGAACTTCTTTCAGCGGGAGCTACGTCAGGTGCACATGAAAAGACCTCATTCGAAGGTCACGCTGAAGGTCAGCCGTCACTGTCTGCTGGAGTCGGTGAGTGTATACGTCACTCTACTTAACTCGAGTGCTTCCTCCATCCTTTTCCTTCTGCTTGGCGCCTAAGGAAATTCAAACTGGAATGTGCTAGGGCAGCCATACTGAAAATGATTAGTCCTTCTGTTTCAAGGCAGATGCCAGCAGACAGCTTTCCAGAGATGAAAAAAAGAAAAAAAAAATCCCAAGTAGCTCCTCTGTGTTCTGGTTTGTTATTAGGTGGAATGCTGTATTCCTTCTCTACAGGTAGCAAGATCTGATCGATTTCTTAAGCAGTTAGGCAACTTCAACTCTGATAAATTTTTAAGCAATTGTCACAGAGTAAATCAAGCCTTGAGAGATGTCTAGGGTAAATTATAGCCACAGGCTGTGCCAGGGGACAGATTGGACATCAGGAGGAATTTCTTCGTAAAAAGAGTTGTTAAACATTGCAATGGACTGCTCAGGGAGGTTATGGAGTTGCCATCCTTGGAAGTGTTCAACTGGATGTGGCACTTAGTGCCATGGTCTAATTGACAAGGTGGTCATCAGTCAAAGGTTGGACTCAATGATCTTAGAGGTCTTTTCCAACCTGAATGATTCTGTGATTCTGTAAATGGATGCAGAGATTGTCTACCTGGACCAGATTTGGGAGCATAACACAAAATCCTGAGTCATTATCTACTGTTTTCCTGGCACAGAGCCATTCAGTGAGATAAGCTGTCAAGTCAGATGTTACTGAGCTGCATGCATAAAACTCTTGCACCAACAGACTACTAGTAGTGGTTCAGAGTGACGATAAAATATTCTGTTGAGTCCTTGAGTTAAGTCTTCAGCAATTCTGACCTGAGCTGTTGTGTTTCCAAAATGGAACTTGGTCATTCATATAATATGGTTGTTAAATGACATTCTCAATATTGTGTATGCAGGGGAGGCAGTTATCCTGACTTATTGTTTCCACATGTGTCTCATAACAGTAATGTTATAAAGATGGAAAAGAACATTTCTGGGGCAAGCAGGAGTGGCTGGGATTTCCCTTGATTTACACTCAGTAAATCTGTGTTTTGGAATATTTTCTGCATGTACCAGCTTGCAGTGTTTATGAGATTATGTTTCAGTTAATAGCTTGCTACAAAATGACTTCATTTCTAAACAGTATTTTCATGACTGTTTTTTCCTGCTATATTGGAAATTCCTGCACTGTCTTGAGCACTGGTGTTAGAGCCTAGTAACACAAAATAAATCCAATGCCATAATAATAATAATAATAATAATAATAATAATAATAATAATAATAATAATAATAATAAAATATAAGCTTTCATGACCAAAGTTGATAGGCACAATGAATGTGACCAACGTGTTTAGCCCAGAGGTGTGACTAGCATGATGCTCTACCCTATTTGAAGATAAGCTAAGCCAAAAGTACCCGTATGACTGAGGACTGCCACGTAGCTTTTTAAATTTTCTTTAATTGGAATCTGGAATTGGGGCACAGGAAATTCTAGACACTTGAGATATTTTATTACTTTTTTGCATCGTGACTTGCTCTAAGTATGAACTCAGTGATTCTTTTCAAGCTATTTTCTGGTGCTCTTTGAAACATTCCTATTTTAAATCTAACTTGTGGGCTGAGAGTGCTTTACAGAAATTGCTCCTTCCCACAGGCATTTTAATACTTTAAACAATACTGTACTGCAGCCTTGAGAAGGATAATTCTATGCTAAGACCTCACACTGTTCTAAGATGAACGGTATTTTATGTAGTTAATGTGTCTCATAACAGAAAATGAGGAATTGGCTTCTGTGGCTTTGGACAAATAAGAATTAGACCTTAGGCATTCTAATTCTCACTTTTATACTTTAGAGTACTAGACTACTTATTGGTTTTTTGTGTTGCTTAAATTGCCCAGTCATATGTGCAGGACTGCATATTGGTTATGGGGTGTCAAGCAGTAATGGCTGCTGCTATTTTCTTTTTCTTTTTTTCAGTCTTTTAAAGCAACACGAAATTTTTCTGTTTCTGACTGGAGCAAAAACTTTGAAGTGATTTTTCAGGATGAAGAAGGTGAGTTATGCTATGAATATATATGAGGAGGAAGCAAAAGGATTGATGGTGCAGTAGTTTTAATCTGAAATGCTGGTTTCTTTTAGTATGTCCATCCTTTGTGGCTTTCCAGCTCTTTCACTTTCTCACAGATGTTAGTGAATTATTCTGCTAGTGCTATTCTATACCTACTCACATAGGGACCTGAGGCCTTATGTAAACTCCACCCCTCTCCCCCTAAGAAAACCACAAACTAACAAAAAAACCCAACTAGGACTAGGTTTGGGAGCAGAACCTGGAGTTCTGTAGTCCCTGTCTACTGCCTTTTTGCTAGGTAGCTGTTCACTGTGATGAACTCTCGTGTCAGGTAATACTGAGCAGCATGCAAGAAACTCTTGAATTGATGACCCATGGATGACCAAGCTTGTTTTATCTTGTAGCTCTGGACTGGGGAGGTCCACGCAGAGAGTGGTTTGAGCTCATTTGTAAGGCATTATTTGATACCACCAATCAACTGTTTACCCGCTTTAGTGATAACAACCAGGCCTTGGTGAGTCTGCAGTTCCTGTGCCAAATGCACAGAAATGTGAGCATTGACATGCTTATGGTTAAACAATGCTGCTATTAAATGGTATGGAACCTTACCCATTCTTTAGCTTGCTTGTATAGTCACTTCCAGTGCCTTTCTCAAAGCTTTGCTTAATGATCTTAACCCGTTGAAATGTCAAAGAACTGGCTGGATGAACAGTAGAGGGTGGACAGTAGGCAGGGAAGGCTGGATTTTTGGGCAAGAGGAGGTGGCATCAGAGTGTCTAGAGATTCTGTTGGTTCTGAATGTTTCAGAATCCATTTCTGCTCTCATATAGCTTCTTGCCTGTGCATGTGAAACATTTTGTATTCTTCCTAGGCAGGCTCAGGCATTTTATTTCTATTGCTTGGCTTTGAGGACATTACAGTAAAGCTCCTTGGACAGACTGAGAGATGCCGTGACTTGAACTGGTCCCATATTTGCTATTTGTGCTAGTCGGACTGGATACCGAAACTTGGATATTTAACTTTGCTTCCTCTTTGCAGGTGCATCCGAATCCAGGGCGTCCCACATATTTACGACTCAAAGTGTATGAATTTGCAGGCCGCCTGGTAGGAAAGTGTCTTTATGAATCATCTCTGGGAGGTGCTTACAAACAACTGGTTCGAGCTCGCTTCACCCGATCCTTCCTGGCTCAGATCATAGGACTTCGTATGCATTACAAGGTAAAGCTTCCCAGCCTTGTCTGAAGCCTGTGTTGGTCTGGGGAGAGACTGAATGCTGGTGTAGTAGCAGACCCAGAGTCCTGGTTAGCAAAGTATGGGGGGTTTTTTTGTTCTTCCCTCCGTGTCTCTGTTTTCTATTCTTTCACACAGTATTTTGAAACGGATGACCCAGAATTCTATAAATCCAAAGTGTGTTTTATACTGAACAATGATGTGAGTGAGATGGATCTGGTCTTTGCTGAAGAGAAGTATAGCAAAACAGGACAGCTGGAGAAGGTGAGGAAGGCAGTTCCTGAAGGTGGGACAGTTTAACCCCTAATGCCTGCAGCAATGGGGACCAGGAACTCTGCTACATGCCCCAGAAAATTGAGCTTACTCAGGGCAGTAGCTCCTTCCTTGTTTTTTTTCTGGTTGGGCATTCAGATTTGGGGAATGCTGCTGATCACACTCATGTCAAGTGTTCTCCTGTTTTCAGGTGGTAGAACTGGTGGCAGGAGGGGCTCAAGTACCAGTGACGAATGAAAACAAAATCTTGTATCTAAATCTGCTTGCGCAGTACAGGCTGGCCAATCAGGTTAGAGAGGAGGTGGATCACTTCCTGAAAGGTAACATGCTGCCTGCTCCTTGCTCCTCTCTGCCTTTATGTCCCAGGGCAAAGCACATGCTGCTCTTCTTTTCTCTTCCAGGTCTTAACGAATTAGTTCCTGAGAACCTGCTGGCTATTTTTGATGAGAATGAGCTTGAGGTAATTGCTGCCTTCCTAAGCATCTCTACCTTTACTTCCCCATTTTAAATGTTCATAACTTGCACAGTAGCTGTTGCCTTGTTTCCTTGGCTCCTGATTTTCTAACTGCAGTCTCTTACCTTTCAGTTGCTTATGTGCGGTACTGGAGATATCAGTGTCTGTGACTTCAAGGCACATGCTGTAGTGGTAGGAGGATCTTGGCACTTCCGTGAGAAGGTAAGTGAAAGGGTTCCTCTCTTCTACTTGTCGAAACCAGTTATCCCAACTACAGCAGAAGATAAACTGGGAACAGATGTCTTGGTTGGAATTTAGAATTTCTGAAGGACAAACTGAACAATTCAGGGGTCAGGTAGGACTGCACACATTATGAAATAATGTTTCCCCCTAGAGTGATCCTTCAACCTGGCTGACTAGGGGTGATGCTTAATCAGATACCAGCAAGTTACAATCATCAGCAGTGGTCTCTTTAAAAAAAATTCAAGAAAGCACTAATTAAGAACAGTTCAGCTGGGAATCAGGAGGAGTTGTTGGGAATTATTGCTACTGAAGATGTTCATGGTATACTTATCTCTAAGAGATGCTTGAAAAACATGTTTGCAGCCCACATGTAGTGTTTGGAATTCAGTGCTGTGATGAAGACTACTGATGTAGTAGCTTAAATTTGTACCCTGTGATGGTTCCCATCCCTCCCTGCATTTCCCAATGAGAGGGTTATGGGAATAGTAGCAGCTTCATTTAGAAAAATAATGGAAGCTGCCAAAACACCCAAGGTGAAAAGAGAATACAAGTTTCTATCTGTAAACACTGGATGGTTCCATCTTTCTGCAGAAGTACCAGACGATGTGAAAAAACAAAAGACTAGCATAGTGCAAGAAGCAAATGAGTCTTCTGCATTGTAAACCCATCTCACTGCCTATGCAGGTATTTCTAAAAATCTCTGTGGGGAGAGCAGAAGCAGAAGAAGCCTTTCTGTTTTAAGGGAAAGGATTGGTGGGAGATAGGAGCATGGGACATCTCTTAACTGATTAGAAACTATGTAATACTTGCCTCTATGTGTCGTCACCCTGGTAAAACAAAACAATTCTAACTATTAGTAGAGCGCTTGCTTGCAAGGGCAGTTGACTGATCTTCTTGCAAGTTGCTAATATGCTTACTTGATTTCCTTGGCTGACCTGTCTTTATGTTCTCTGTTTCTTAACAGGTCATGAGGTGGTTTTGGACCGTGGTCTCCAGTTTCACGCAGGAAGAGCTGGCCAGGCTTTTGCAGTTCACAACGGGTTCCTCCCAACTGCCCCCAGGAGGGTTTGCTGCACTCTGTCCATCTTTCCAGATCATTGCAGCTCCAACTCACAGTACTTTGCCGACAGCCCACACTTGGCAAGTATCCTGGAATGGTTAGGACTTTTCTGCATTGTGCTTTTGGGAGCAACACCAGCCAGTTGTGGTGGGCAAGCAGTCTATGTCATGTAATGTATGTGATGCTTGTGTCAACCCATCTAAAAGCAGCTGATGGGGATGGTTCCCTCTCAGATTTAGTCTGAATGGAATTTTTCTTTTGTTTTACAGTTTTAACCAGCTGTGCCTCCCTACTTATGACTCCTATGAAGAAGTGCACAAGATGCTGCAGCTAGCTATCAGCGAGGGTTGTGAGGGTTTTGGTATGCTGTGATTTCCCCTTTCCAAGAGACCACTTAGCCTCTTGGCTCTTCGTGGCAAGACCCAGGTTCAGTCCTCTGCTTGTTCTCCTTCCCTTCATATGGGCAATGGAGGCAGAGCAAAGACTCTATGTAAAGGAATTTGTCATTCAGAAGATGTCATGTGGCCTTTCTGTATCCCAGATATGTCATCAAGAGCTCATCTTTTCCCTTTTCCTCATTCTCCATTTGGTTCAGTGTGAAACAGCAAAAGGACTACGGTGCATTCATCAAGGAGATATTGCACTTGATTTCCATGTACCCTGTACACCCATCCTTCTGTGGGAAGATGAAGTTCATAAGCAGAAGTTACAGGGAGGTGCAGGAGATCTGCTGAGCTGCCTTTATTGTAGCTCTCTAGGAGGAAGAGGGAAGACCAGCATGGAGCTCTGCTGGAAATCTGGCTCATGGGAAGCCTTAGTAACTTCCCATGTCTTGGCTCAACTCCCCCAGTGATGCTCCCTGATAGCTCATCTCACTGTGAGTGGTGAGGAGTGTACAGTTGTCCAATCTTTCAGCACCTGACCCAGAAAGGTTTCTGGTTCTCCTTCTCCGTCTTTCTCTGGATGCTGCTGTTGTGTACCACAGAGAAAAACAGGCAGTATCCACTGGAGGGAGTAACCCAAAGGGGAGAACAATCTCATCGGAGCACAAGTGCTGGCCCTGACAGTGATCCTGTACTACCTCCACCAGGGTCCAGCGGCAGAAGCATCCTTCTCCAGCAGTAGCTGGTAATGAGCCTCTGCAAATGAACTGGAAGAGGAGTTTCTCCTCAATTGAATGTTTCTGACAGTTGATGTTGCACAGGAAGCTGTTCCATGCCCTTGCCTTCTTTTCCATTCCTCAGGAGAGAGAGTATGGGCATGAGCGTGATCCCTCAATGCTGAGCACCAATGCCTATCCCACATTCACCTTCAGGGTATGTATGTTATGTAGTAACAGTGACAGATCAATAAGCAGCTAGAGTGTGCACTGGGCTTGCATTTGTTGTTGGGGTGATGGTACTGGGCAGAACATGGTACCTCTTCTCTAGAATCCCACAGTGTCTTGGCTTCTACCTCTATCATGCAGCAGCCTGAGGCTTCTCTTTTTCTACTGCATTTCAGACAGAGTGTCCAGAGAGTTGCTGGTGCCTGGAGAGCAGCTAGATTTCTGTCCTTCCATTCTTCCTTCTTTCTTTCATCTCTCCTTTCCTCCTGTTCCATTCAGCGCTGTTGGCTTTCCAGCACAAAATGCTAACTAGAACTTCATTTAAGTGATCACTCAACAGACTGCACCCACCATTGTCTGGCTTGTGGGGGGAGGAGTGGGCAGACCAGCATGAGAAGTAAGTTTATGATTGGGGTCTGTTGTAGTTGGCAGTCCATTCAGCCCTTCCCAGGGGAATAAAGGGAAGGGGAATCTGAGAATCTTGATGAGTTCTTCAGTGAAGCAAAATTCAAGTTTTTTGTTTTCAGCAGTCCCCTTAGATGGTTCAAGTCAAAGGCATACAGGAGTCAAAGTGGAAGAAATCTGCATCACTAATAGCTGCAATGTGAGCTTTCACTGGATTATGGATTTGCTGGATTTCTTCCAGAATGGAGTTTCAGACTGGCATGCTGAGCTAATTTTAGAACACCCTATTGGATAAAAAGTCACATCATCCTCTTCAGTCCCCTTCTGCTATCTTCAGGCCGATCCAGTCAGACTTGTGCACAGTATGGATATTTTAAGTTAACTGTCTGTGCTTTTCAAGTGTAGCTTAGTCGAATTGACTGGGAACTTGGGGGAAATATTCTATATCTAGAAAATGTTTTTAAGACAGCATCTGAGTCATTCTTGGGCTGTGTTACTTCTGTACAGAAAAAAAATAAGCCATTTTTGGTGCCAAGAAGCCGTCAGCTGAACATGGAGACTACTCAGGGGGATTTCTTTGCCTTGTGAATTTATTCCCTCACTGGCACTGAGGTGCTGCGAGGCTGCCAGCTTGACAGTTGCCACTCTTGTGCTCTGACAGATCACGTTAATAGTGGCTGTTCTCCCTTTTCTAATGCAGGCTGCATTCTGCAAAGCTCTGACCTTTGGATGGAGAGTATGGTACCATTTTATTTACACTGCAGATGACTTCCATGGTCAGTAGAGTTACTGAGTCCTGTGTTTTCCAAGACACCACTTCACTGCTTTCTCTAGGGACCGAGAGGAAGTGGCAGCGCTCAGCTTAACTCCAGTTTGTTGGGAGGCATAGCTTGGTGTTGTTTCTATGTTTCAGCCTTGTCTTGCAGTCTCAGCTGTCTGAGGATGTTTTCAGCCCTATAGCTATGGGTCAGCTCTGACAGTGACATCTTCCTCAGGAATCTTCTCCCTTCTTCTCTTGAGCTGTCATTTTTTTTATTCTGGAGATGAAGTAGCTGGCCATTGGGCAGACTTCCTTTACTGGAAAGAGGTCCTAAATGCTTCTCATTCATTACAGCCAGCACTCCATGCTTCCCAGCAGCTGTGAAGATGCCAAGGATTTTCCTCTTAACACAAGTGCGGTCAGAACTGTGATGGGTGCTCTTGGTCAACTAAACCTGTCCCCACTGTTTGCACAGGCCCCTAGCTGGTCCAGTGTTGCTGAGATCCATCATAATATTTCTGAACTTGTCTCTGGCTTTACATCGTTTCCCAGTACAGTCATTTTTGATGCTGCCCCTAATGCTGGCAATGGGGATGTGTTGTGGTCAGCCCCACGCTATGTTACTTCTGGCAGAGGCTCGTTACTTTTACTTTTTTCCCTTTATTTATTCCCACTTAATAGAGGCTCTTCTGTAGAAATCCTTAGGATCCTGATCTTAGACAAGATTCCATGTTTCCTGAAGCTGCTTTGAGGTGCAGAGGGCCTGGCTTCAGCCTGTACCTGCAGGCCATGTTGCATGTTTTTAGAAACCAGGAGCTGTAGATGATACAGGTCAAATACTAGTTCCCTCTGGTGAATTTCTGGCAGAGTTCAGCCAAAATTTGGAAGCCTGTGGTTGTAGTAGTTGATTTTGTAAATAGTTTGTATAATAAATAAAATATTTTAAAAATGCTGCCTTCTCAGATCAGCATTCTTTCTGGGATTTACAGAGGGAATCAAACTGGTGCTATCTGTGGGCAAGGGGCCTCTCCAGGTCTTCAGGTGTCTGACAGAGGTCTGCTGTGGGGGGAGAGGATGGTTCTCCACCCGCAGCCTATCAGGATGCTTGACTGAAGCCAGGACCCTTTGGGAAGAGGCAGGAGTCTGGGCTGAGGCTTGCAGTGAAGCCTCACTGGTGCCTGAAGTAGGCTGGAAAATGGTCTGAAGCAGCTAGTAATGCCAGAAAGTATTTTAAAAACTCTTTAATGTAAATTAATAATGCAGTTAGTGCAATTACTTTTTCATCTTACTGTGCATTACCTGACTCTTTGAGCTGCAGGTACTTACTTGTACTGCCTGTGCTTCACTGTACTGTCAGGAGGATTAGATGAAGCCAGGAGAAGAGGGGTGTTTGAGTCCTTTGCACCTTAAGGATTAAAAGCTTAACTTTAAAACTTGAGAAGATTCTGCAACATGATTGAGCATTTCTGCCTGTAAAATGATGAAAAACTGTCAGCCAGCCGAACATTGGGTGTCTGTGTGTTCTCCACCATAAATCTAGGCAGATGTGCTCACATATGAAACCAGCATCTAGTGTTGGCTCTGGCTTTCAGGCCATGAGCACTAGCTAAAGAAGACAGTAAGTAGTGCATGTTTGTCTTGGGGGTTGCTTCTAGCAGTGTGTTGGTTTATGGTATTATTTAGAAGCTCCTGTGGCAACAAGGGTGTCATGCTGGACTCAGAGATGAGGGAGGTTAGATAAAGCAGTGGTGAGCCTTATGAAGAATACAGAAACCGAAGTTCCAATGTCCCCTGGAAATCAGAGGTTGTGAATCTAGAGCTGTTGGAATTGGGGTCAGGGCACTAAAAGCTGGATGACTTTGCCAGCAGACCTGACATGAACAAAATGATACACAAGCAAGCCATGTGGACATGTCTTTACATGCCACAACCAGTACAACTCATGGGAGGGGGGCCAAGTTGAGGCTGGAGCTTTCAGAAACTTTATCTGTTTGGGTGTGAAGGAGAGAGCTCAGCGTGCTGGATTACTTTAGCATGAAGTAAGTTCTAAAGTTTCTGCCTCTCTTTGCAGGATGCATGATATTATGTGGCTGCCCACACTGTCCATCCTGATCACCAGTTTCTTGTGATGTCTTGGAGAGGGAGTGGTGACGGTGACCTGTTGCTGACTCTACGGCCTCCATTTTTCCTGGCACCTGGCATGGACTTGGGGCTGTGAGAGAAATCGTGCCCATGCTCTTTATGCTGGAATCTTACATGCCCCGGCTTGTGTCTCCAACAATAGCAAAGAGTTGCCTGATATCTTGGGATCCTTGATTCCATACACAGCTGCTTGACCTGAGATGTATTAAGATACGCTGCTTGGGAAACTGGATTTTTGTGCATTCAGTTCCTCTGCTTAGCTTGCTTTGCCTCAACTGTAGAACTACAGAGGATTAATGTTTTCATATACCTAAATGGGAAAATGATGCTTGGTTTAGATAAGATCTCTTCTTGCTTTCACAGTGTTATGGCTGAGTTGGTCGGTTGAACCAGGCTGTAACTCCTGGTTCCCATAGTGAATTACTACGTTTTCTATGGTTTTGGCTGTTCTGCTACTATCTTGTGTCTGACTGACCTGGCACATGATTACAGAAAGAGTCTGAACATACGATTACAGGACCTATGAAAGGTCTTATTGGAAACAGCAAAGCTGACCAGAACCTTAGCCTGTCTTGGCATCAGCTGTACTGTGCGGAATCTGAGATTTTAGAATCTTCCTCTTAAACCCTTGTTTTTTTTCGTTGAATGCATGAGAAACCCTAATCTCTGCTTTCCAGAGCATAAAACTTGATTGTAGGAGGAGAGGTGTTACTGCATGAATGTGTTCATTTTTAGACATAATTTGCTATCTTCTTTTGCAGTAAAAAAAAACCAGCTGTAGCTGAAGTTCGCCCAAAATTCCTGATCTGTCTTTTCCAGCTACCCTTCTGCAGGGATGGCGTGCCACAAAGTATGTTGAGGCGTGGGCAGTTGTACACAGGGTTGGAAGTGGGGAGTGAGGCCAAGAGTCAAGCCTCTCTGCCTTCGTATAAAGCTGCAATGAATACGGACGAAGTGGAGCTCTTGCACCATGTGAGGAATGGAGAAACTGGAATCGGCCTATGGCTGCTTCAGAGTTTTCTCTGAGGTACATGAAGGCTGGAGTGAGTTTAGGTGGTTTTGGGGGTAGTGACTGCAGTGGCCAAAACCAAATTCTTCTCTCCTGCTTGAGGCAATTCTCTGATAAACTGCGAATATGTTGTCCCGTACCTGTCCCTTAATTTAGGGATTTATGCTAACATCATACCGAAGGCCTGTAAACTCATGCAATTTTCTGAGTAATTCTAGTAATCTCCTCCAGAAGGAATAGGCATTTGGGGCTTTCTTGTGCTCCAGTAGCTGAAGTGTGAGGTTGCTTTGAGATGAGATAGTGCTGCTTTTACAACAGTGGGTGAAGAAATGCAAGGAAATACAGTTCCCTGCAGTCCTCTTGGAGGATGATGAAACCAGCTCCGAGGGTTTCAGATTTGTCTGAAGAAGTGGTTTGCTGTATAGAGGCTAGCTCAGATTTGCAGAGACCTTTATTGCTGGTTCGGAACAGACTCAGACCCCCACTTAGGGAAACTGGCAGCCTCTTCTTGTCTGTGACTAGAGCAGTCAGCAGGGGTATTCAGCCTTCTCTCTCCTAGGCCCTTTTATATTGGCAACAATATGCAAAACACTGGTAGCAATTGTTGTCATTGTAAACTAAACATTATATGATAAAAATGTAGCCTTGGTATCTTCTAGTAAGACATTGAATGGTTGCCTTTGTGCTCAGCCATTGAGAGCATCTCACTGACTGCTATTTTCTATGCTAACCAATGCTGTCTTGTTTCCTTCTCCTCGCTCACTTCCTGTCTGTCTTCTGTCCTTTCTCTCCATCTTATTCCCCATCTCAAAGAGCCTACGGACTCTATGTGTCCAGATGTTACATAGCTCCATGCACAATAGGACCCTGTTTCAAGATGAGGCGTCCTGGTGCTACACAGCATTGCTATTAAAAATTAAGGGCTTAGTTGTAGATAGCTCTAAGGCTGTCAAGGTGGAGGGACTGGGCAGCTGCTGGCTGTTCTTGTAATGAATTCTCTTAGTTTTAGAAGACTTGCATGACATCCCCCCTGGTGCCCAGGTGTGTCCCACTCCCTGATTCAGCTTTGTGCTCTGAAGCTCTGCTTCCTGTCAGCCCTCCGAGCAGAGCCGTGCTGCCCTGGCTACGGGATGCTCGAGATGCTTCCCTCGGTGCAGGGACAGGTAGCCATGTGGCAGCCCTGTTCTGCCGTCAGACGGTGACTACGGCTGGTTGGCCACCAGAGGGGGACCGGTAGTCGACTTGAGCTGATCCCATTTAAGAGTGGCCAACTTCAGCTCTCTTGAAATCCTGCAGTTTGGGTTACAGTTGTTTGGGTTTGTTGGTTTGGTTTGTGGTTTTTGGGGTGTTTTTGTTCAGCAGACCTCTTAGTCTAGCAAACAAGCTGGCAGATTCTCTCTTACTGTGCTTCTAATCCCCAAACAGGAGTGTGTGAGAAGTGAGCATCTAGGAAGCATCCCCTAGTTTTGCACAAGTCCCTGTTGCATCACTCCTGCTTGCCCTTTTGTGTTCCAAAAGGCAACACATTTAAAATGCATGAAAGGAAGTTGGATTTACATATGTATGATTAACCTGCAGCACTCTCTCAGGACACTCAGCACAAATAGCTTAGGAAGAAGTGCTTAATATGAACAAACAACAGTAACACTAACAGATTAGATGTGCTCCGTCAGGCTTTGAGACATAGGTTAGTCATCAGTTTGTGAGAAGAGAGGAAGTTTTAATGCATGGACCAGGAATGCAGAATTGAGCTGGTGTACAGAGAGAGCTGCTGTTCTCTTTTTGGGATTCATTATAGCATAATGGACTTTTTTTAAATTAACTGCAGGCACCACTAACCTTTCCAGAGAGCCTGGGGGAGTGGAAGTTGACTGAGCTTAGATGAGTTGCAGTAGGTGACTGGAACAGTGCAGCAGCTCCAGGGACAGGAGGGAAAAAGGATCATTTTACCACCCCTGGGGAGGAAACTGTCCCGAAGTGGTCCCTGCACAGGCCAGTGCCTGCCTTGGACATTCTTTGCATCATGTTGTTTTTCAGTAGAGATGGCTTGGGCCAGATAACCTCACACTTCGCAGTTAGTTTTGTCAGTAGCCTTTTGGAAGTGTCTTTGGAAGATGCTCTGGGAATGTCCAGGAGCTGGCTCTGCTATGCTTCATCCTCCTCCTGAGCAAGGCTGAGCTTCAGTTCAAGTGCAAAGTGGCAGCGTGTCAAAGGAGCTGCATAACAAACACATTACTGAGGTGTAATTCACTTGATGCTGTGGAGCTAATTCAGGCCTGGGGCTGTGACCTTTATGGATCTGCTCCCCAGCAGTGTAAGAAGCAGAGGAAAAGGCATCAGGTTGATCAACAACAGCAGAGGGTAGGAAGGCATCTTTAGATTCTAGTGCAGAAATGTCCATGGGTCAGAAGGCACTACTCTGGCTGAATTTCTCAGCAGGATCCCTTCCCCTTAAGTGCTCAGTGTAGTGCTGGAGGTTTAAGATTGCATGACGAGGTCGCCAATGGAGATGGATAGAAGAACAGAATCTGATAGGAGGTTGTGGTATTGAAGTAGAAGTTTATAAGAGACTGAAGGAAACACACAGCTCCTGATGCCTTTGTCTTTTTGTACAAGGTCAAAGTGACAGCCAGCAGATATTGAAAAGCAACAAGCACGTGACTAGTCAAAACTGTCTGCTCCACAGATGGACTGAGGAAGGCATGAGCTTTCCTCCCTGTCCTCCTAAGGGCAGATGAAAGAGTGTGACATGCATGTGGAAAGTGAAAATATCCATGGTTAAATAAGATTTAAAGCAAACTAACCTTTCTGCTTCAGGGCCAAAGCCTGTCTCTGACAGACAGGAGTTAGGAAGGAGCTTGCTTTCTGCTTCTCTTGAAGCTAGCCACTGTCCTGTGCTGGATGCTGACCTGAAGGAGTGTTTGGCAGCTGCTGGCTCTAGGCAGGAAGAAGAAGGCAGAATCTGCTTTAATCCTGCCATAGATGTTGTGCTACTTAGGTTTGAGCCAATTTAATACTTGAGTAAGGAGCAGGCATATCCTTCACAAAACTGGGTGTTAGTGGCTTTTCAGAAAATCCCCTCCTGTCAGGGGAGGACCACCCTCAGCATGTTGTGACTGTAAGAGGGGCGGCACAGAGAATGGGGTCTCCATCCTGCCCTGTGGTCCCAAGTGCAGCACCTACCACCCAAGTGGGTGTATCAGTGTAGAGCTCCACCAAATATGGTGAGAAGTCTTTGACTTGTTTCCAGAGTGTCTAGGTGTTTGCTGTTAGCAAATTTCAGTAGTGTTGTTCTGTTTCCTGGATAGGTAATTTCCTTTTCCACCTCTCTGAGCTGTTGAAAGGTTGTGGGGTGATGATGAAGCATGAGCCTGAAAGAGAACTGTGTTGTGGTGCTGGGTTAGGGAGCCCACACCTATGTTCTTACACGTCTTAGAGCTGGCAGACTCATGGCAGGGAGAGTGTGCACTGTTCTGCAAGGCCAACACCTGCTCTGTGCCCTTCTTGAGCCATGAACGCTGCTTGTAGATACCAGAGCAGCTTTTGTCCTCTGTGGCTTCAGCCTAACATAGGTTCGAGGAGGAGAGGGTTGTCTCCCGAAGCTCATCCTTGGTGAGCTCCAGGGAGAGGTGGATGCAGCTGTGGTTTCTTGTCTGCCTTCTCACTTTCATCCTACTCCCTGCATCTCATCCTCTGCCCTGTTCTCTTCCACTATTACTCCTTCCACTATGCCAATGTAGCAGTGAAGAAGACAAAGTACCCTTCTCCCTTCTGCTCAGGGAGAGCTCCCTCCCTAGTTTTCTCTGGCTGCCTTTTGCCTTTCTAATCAGTCATGGTAATTTACCCTGGCACTGTTTGGCAGGGGCTGTACCTTGGCGTTATGAGCAGCCAGGGTCAGCTGTCAGCCTCTGAGCCATGAGCCTAATGCAATAGAACAGATGTAGGTATTTTTTCCAAGTTTTCCCTGGACAGCAGGATTAAAGTCTCTGTTCTCAGCTGGGGTCTCTGGTGTAGTCACTTCCCTCTGTGTTACACAACACCCTATTAAGAAGAACAGCACAAACATGTTCATTGGGATCCCTTCCCCCAGCCGTACAAGGCCAAGGAACAAAGGTGAGGGAGGTTTCCAAAGGCTGAGGAGCTGTCTGTTTGGTCCAGGAGCCCTGGGATAATCCTGCCCAGCTATCCCCCTGTGAAAGGGCCCTGCCACTCTCTGCTGTTCTCCATCCTTGTGGTGCCAGGGCTAAGGGGGAACACAGGGGGTAGTGGTGGTAAAAGAGCAGTGGGGTCATGTTCTTACATCCATCTGACTGTGTGCAAACCTGAGTGAGTACCAATGCAGGGAGAAACTAGTGTGGCAGCATCCCTCCCAGGCCCGGTGTTTGCGCCTACTGAGCTGGAGGCTTCTGAGCATGAGTGTGTGCATGAGCAAACAGACAAACAACAGGGAGTGATGAGAAACCCCGAGGGTTGTCTTGGTGCTAGCAAGGGAGAAGGGGTTAGGTGCGGTCCATGGTCTAGACAAACTTTCTTGCTTGAATTCAAAGGTGTCATGTCCTGAGAAGACTCATGTCTTTTGATCGCAAAGGTACTGAGGGAGCTTGCTGGAAATGGAGGCAGTGTGCTCTCCATAGATGATCCTGAAGTGGCTGGCCACAGAGAGGGACTGCAGGCACCCTTCGTGAGCAGGAGAGGGCTTCCCCAGCAGACCAAAGGGAGCAGTCAGGTCCATGTGAGCACACAGGATGATCTGCTGCCGCCGTGCACCAATTACTTGCTTAAGTGACAAAAGACCATAAATGAACAAGGGAGGTAATTAGGTCTGCAGCAGGCCAGGTCTGGAGGCCTGCAGAGCTGAGAAATTTGGAGCGTGTTCAAAGGCACAGGAGGAGGAGAAGGCCCTGAAGCTCTGTGTAGCAAACAAAGGTTCTGCTGGTTTTTCCCCTCAGGGAGCGCTGAGAAAAATGTCTCTGACTTGAAGGATGATCCCCAGGAGGGGGAGAGACCAGCTCCTGGCAGCATCTGTTTGTTCAGGCCTCCAGTGAAGGACTTAAACAGCTTGTTAATTCACTCCTTTGTCCAGCTGCAGACCCTTCGTCATTGCAAGCTAGCTCCAGGGCAGTGTGTGCAGTTGCGAGCCAGCTCCTTTGCCCTGGTACTCTGTGCGCTGGATGATCCAGTGAGCTGTCAGCAGGGCTGAGGGGCATGTTGCAGCTGTCCCATGTCTAGTAAAATGCTCACAGCAGGTCCTTTCCATCTGCTTTGGCCCAAGAGTGACCCTTGCAAACCTCCTCTCCCTTGCAGTCGCCTCAGCAGATGGTGGGAAGGCAGATGGAAAGAGGGCAATCTCTGAAGCTGTAGCAATAGAAAAGTCTGACCCCGTGATACCTCTCTCACCCCACCACCCACAGGTACTGGGTTCTTGCAGTGCCACCTAACCCGTAAGCCTTGGCCTCTGTGTCCCTTCTCCCAGCCCCTTAGAGCACCTCCTGCTCCCTTCTCTGGACCTCAGTGGAGGCTCTGGATGGCATCCAATTGGAAGAGAGCCTGCCCTAGCTCTGCAAGCAGAGTAGGAAGGGGCACCTGTGTTATGAGGGGAGCTCATGGCATAATGAGAGCTGAGGAACCCTTGTGCTCTAGGTGATGTGTTGCTGGGGTCTTGGGGCCTACGAGTTTGGCGGTGGGGGTGTACAGCTGTGGTGAATCATTGCAAACCACTTTGAGCAGCTGCTCTCTTGACTCTACCCCCCCTGCACCCCGCATGCATAAAGTCTGCTTTGGGAGGGGGGCAGAGGTTCCTTTCCCTACCTGCAATTGAACCAGACTGCAGGAGTTCAAGGAGGTAGAACGGCACACTTGGCTCACACTGGAGGAAGTTTCAGCTCAGCAGTGGTGTTTGGGACAGCTGAGTTGTGTATCGCCTGCCAGGCTGCACCAGCTCCTCTGGAGTGAGGACTCAAAACAGACTTGGTCACTGTTCCAGACTTTTCCTTCACTTCATTTATTAGCGGCTTCGGATGCAAATTCAGTGGCCAGTATGTGGAGGCCTGGCTGGCTTTGCAGGGCTCCTGTCCAGCTGCCCTCATTCAATCTGCCTCCCTGGTGGGCTTGACTGGATGTGAGCCCGGCAAAGGTCTTGGAGGGAATGTGTGGGGCATCCAGGTTATAGCACTGTCACCTTCCTCTCCACGTGATGGCAGTGGCTGGCTTGGACAGAGGACAGGCCCTTCCCATAACATAAGCAAGCTCAATGCATCCAAGTACAATACAGACATGAAAGGTTTGCTGTGCAGTGGCAGTTCACCCCACCTCACATTAGGCACAGCAGACAGTTCATGAGAGATGACCCTTCCTCCTGCAAAATAGCTTGTGGATGAGGCAGTGTGGACGAGGAGCAAGAAACAGCCTGAAAAGAAATAGCAGGATGGTGGAGAAAAGCTTGGAAAGGTCGCCAGGCTTGCAAATGTAAAGATGTCCAGGGGCCGTGTAGAGGGGCTCCACTGTAATGTTTGGTACCATGCCCAGCCTGAAGTTCTAGCACCATTTAGTAGGCTGGACCAGCCTTGTTTGGCTGGATGGAAGCAGTTGTCATCGTGTCCCGAGTAAAGTATCACTGTCACTTTTTAATTCCTCCAATGAGGTGTTGCAAACAGATATGCATGTGTTGTAGCTGTACTTTGGATTTAGATTTGTCTCTGGGAACAGGCAGTGATAAGTGTTAAGAGCTGTTTAGTTCCCAAATTCTTGTGTTTCTGAGCTGGTTTCTAGCAAGAACAGAAGTCACACAGCTGGGGAAGAGGCTGTGCTCCCCACCAGAAACATGCCAATGGGCTGGGAAGGGACCCCAAGCTGGTGATGCCCCCCCAGCAGCTGGGGTTAATGACCAGGCTAAGGTCATTCGTAGTGTTATATGACAAGTGCTAATCGAGCTTGCCCTTGTTCAGTGTTTGACCCTGGGATTTGCCTGGCAGCTGCAGGGGCAGGTTTGGGTCTGTGGAGGCAGGTCCCCTGTGGGAAGAGGCTGCTGTGATTAATGACCATCTATGAATGAGAGGGAAAGGGATAAGAGGAGAAAACTGCCAAGGCTTTAACTCTGGTGGGTACAGCTTGCTGAACTTGGCGGGCAGGGAAGGGTCCTTGGCCAGCCAAGCTGTTAACAAGCTAGAGGTGAGCATAGGTGATCAGAATGTGTTGCATAAGTCAGACTTAAAGTGCCAGAAAAAGCCTCCAGGGAAATGAAATGTCTAAAGTGTCATCAGCTCTGCAGAGATAATGAGAACCAGAAAACACTGGGAGGTAAAATGGTACAGATCTGTGAAAACAGGCTTGTGGGCCTGCGATCCTTGTGGATCCATGTTGACTGCAGGGATGGTGGGGAAGGTGGCCATGAAGGAGTCCGGTGTTTATGTGTAGGGTTAATCCTCCTAAATCTTGAAGGCAATCAACTCTGAAAGAAGAAAGTCTTCTGCCAAATGATGTCCCCTGCCCCCCATCCCTGCTTCTTGAACAGAAGCAAGAAATGAGGGGAAGTGGCAAGGGGTGGATCTGCTATCACTGTGTTTCTGTGGTCAGTGCAAATGAGGGAGATACCCCTGTTTTGCTCTGGGCTTAGCCTCTTGACCAAAGCCCTGTAACTTGGGGTTGAGGAAGCCCCTTGGGACAGGAGTCAGCAGGTGCAGCTAAAAGCATTGTGAGGGTCCATGGGTGTCACATCCAATAGTGGCACCTCTCCCTCCTCCAGTGGCGACCAAACCCATTACAGCAAAGGTGGCGGATGGTCACCTGTGTTAGAGGTCAGATCAGAGTGAAGGATGCTGGAGCAGGTTGCCCAGGGAGGCTGTGGAGCCTCCATCCTCAGAGGAGTTTAAAAACCCAACTGAACATGGCTCTCTGAGCATCCTGGCCTGAGCAGGGGGCTGGACCCCTCTCCAGAGTTTCCATCCCACCTCAGCCGGTCTGTGAGCATGTGGGAGAGCACCAGGGGATGCTGCCAGGACAACCTGCTTGCTTGGCCATGGCTGGGAGGCTCATGGCTGGCTGAGGACAGTAGGAGCCTGTTTCCTCCTCATGTCCACTATGAAACCAAGAGTGATAGGGTACTTCATCGCTCCCTTGCCCACGCCACTCCTTGCAGGGCTGTGGCTGAGCCCTGCAGGACAGGAGCACTTTGGGGCCCAGCAGAATGCTTTTGGAAGCCATCTGAGTTGCTGCCTCTGGGCACTGCAGTGGTGAAGCTGGCTTACTTCCACTCTTCCCCATAGGAGGCAGGGCTGTAAAGCAACTGTGGAAGTTAGTGGAAGTTAGGCATCAACAGCCACCTGGCGTTTGGCGTTAGGCCTGAACTGGTGGGAGTGAGGGCAGGGTTATTTCACAAAATAGCGATGAAGTATCTGGTGGGGTTTTGTTTTCCTAGATGCCTTCTTGCTGGTGCCCTGAAGGCCTTGTGGGAAAGAGCAGATGTTTGCACTTGTACCTGTGCCCCAGGTGCATGCCTTCCTCTGCCCACAAAGGCTGCATTCCCAGCACTGGGAGAAGCTCTGTGTTGGCTGTGAGATCTCAGGCTGGATTAAGTGGCCAAGGCAAATCCTCAGCTTTGGGAAGAGCACACTTGACCTTTGCCTCTACAGAGTTGTGCTCTCCCCGGGGAGGAAGTGTTGGCTGAGCTGCTAAACAAAGCGCTGGTTGTCATAAGCAGGACCTGCCTGCCTTGGGGAGGGAGGGCCTGGGGTGGGGGTCAGATTTATGCTTGGGGGGGAGGAAGAGATAGCAGACTCAGTGACCTGTAAGCTTAGAGGTGACCAGCTCAATTTACTGAGAAATGTTAAGCTACATTGCCTTCTCTGTCAAAAATACACCATCTGGGATGGTCTGGGCAGATGAGCCCACTGACAAATCCAGATGCAAGAGGGGAATTTTCTTGGGAAGATCCAAATGATATTTTGAATCCCCTTCCCTTATTTTCCAACCTGTTCTTCTCTGTCATGTCTTGCAATATCTCTCACCCTGAATTGCTGCTAGGATCTTTGCAGGTTCTCCAGGTCCCGTGGAAGAAGTATCCAGTAGTGAACTGGGCCCTAGCATGGACTTCAGACAATGTTATAGGTGCTCAGTGGTAGGAGCAGCTAAACTTGCTTGTTCTCCCTAAGCAGAGGCCTGTGTACAGGTCTCACATTAATTCAGGCATTTTCTCCTACAGTATGTCCCCTGGTTCTGTGTAATGTGGCTCGCTCCAGTGCCAGAGGGCCCAGCAAGGTATATGGGCAAACACAGAGGGTGCATGTGTGGTGGTCTCTTTTCCACTTTGCACCCAGGTTTTTAAAACAGATGCATAACGACAAAGAAACTGGCTGAGTGCAAAGCACTATAGAAATGTATTTGCGTCTCCATTGCTACAGGTACAGTGTTTGAAGGTTTAGGGTTACCCCTGACCTTCTTGCCCTCATCTCTTCTCAGCCTCCTCCACTAAAATCCTTTGAGCTTGGAACCACTTTGAATTTGTGACTAAAGAGATAGTTCAATATTACTGAGAGCATGTGGGTTAGGGAGGGAAGACATTCACTTGGGTGGAGCTGCTGGAAAAATCTAGGTTTTCCCAAGCCTCCAAAAGCCTGTAAAATGGGTATAAATACATTTACAGTGTACTGCATTGCAGAGAAGTGAGGAGACTGATACAGCTTGAAAGAAATTTCTCCTTTTGCGCCACCTTTGCCAGCTCCTGTAGATATTTGTGCAGTGCTCAGCCACTAGAGTGGCTTTCTCTGAGTCACTAGAGTCCTTTCTCTTCCAGGGGTGATGAGAGTGTAGCATGGTGGTCACTTCTGTTGCCTTCACCTGCAGCTGGACCGGCAACATGGAAGGAGACGAAAAGTTTGTTAATCAGCTGCTGTGAACTTAGACCATCCAAAGACCTTGTGGGAACCACCACTATGTTACCAAAGCTCTCCTGCACATTGGGGATAGAGCTACCTCCTGCTCTATCAGCTTTACAGTTTGTCTGTGTCTCTTGCCTCTCTGTCACTCACACCCTGAAGTATCAGCTGTGTTTCGTTGGCATGGGATGACTGGGAAGAGACCAAAATCAGAGTATGTTACTGAACACTTACATGGGAGGTCTGTTGTTAGCACTGGTGTGAGTACTGCACATCTGAGAAACTAATACAATTAGAGGGGCTGTGCACGTGAAACAACTCAGGGCAGTGGCCATGTTCTTCCTTTAGATCTGCTTGGTGCTGACAAACACATTAGTGGCAGCTTGATGCTGCTGCTGATCAGGACTTTGGTGAGAGCAAAAGCCCTGGAGGCTGTTGGCAGCTGAGCTTTGCACAGGACCAAGCTGATGGAGTCAGTTATCTCCACCCAACCCATACGGTGCAGATTCCCAATCAACTTTCTGAGCATGTGGGCTTTCTGGGAGATGTTTGGCTGTAGTCTAGGCTTGGTATAGCTGCATCAGCAGGTTCTGTGGTGGGAAGGGCACTGGATTTCACGTCCCAGTTCCCCTCCTAGAACCTTGCTGACACAGCTTCCTGGACCACTAATGTCAGGAGGAGGCAGTTCATTTTCTGGGCTGGGGTGGTGGTGGGGGGCTCAGCCCAGCCTACACAGGGCATGAGAAGGGCACCAAACCATCCTTCCAGCCCAACTGCTTCCTCCACTAAAGCAACGAGACAGTTTCTGCCGTATCCAGACTGTTTGGAAACATGTTGATAAACTTCCAAATGTCTACTTTACAATCCAGATGTGCTAGCCTTGGCTGTAAACCCTCATCTGAAGAACAGGTGTGCTATAATGTTTCTAACAGTGGCCCCAAAGCCAGCTGGAGGCTGGAACTGAGCAGGGGCCAAGGGGCTGATGCCATATAGGATATGGATACTGGGGCAGGGACAGGTGAGGTAGAGAGCTGTGGGTCAGCTGTAGTTCACAGTAACCCAGAGTCAGACTGCGAGGGAAGAAGGGGACAGCCTGGAATATCCCTCAGCCCCCAGGCTCTGCTTAGCAGCACTGGAGCTGTCGCAGAAGAGGCTGCCCTGGTTGTATGGGTAACATGGATGCATCCCTAGGGGGCATCAGGCTTGGTTGGATCTGTCCTTGTGAGGAGACACAGGGCTAGAGCTGGCCACCAGCCTCTGTGATATTTTCTGTGATTTGCCTCAACCCCCCCAGCAGCTCTGTGGTCTGGGAGGCACTGCAGGTCAGAGCACCTCCCTGCCGGCATTGCTGCGGGAACTGAAATAAATGTGGCAGCTGCTTTGTTGGGCCAAACTTCACGTGCAGTTTTGGCCTGAAAAGGTGTCCCCCCTGGGCTGGGGAAGGTGTCTTGCTACTGGGCCTGGATCTGGTTTCCAATAGCTGTGCTAGAGAGAAGCACAGTCCCAGTGGAAAGACTGGTGGCAGTAGTGGGCTGCCAGAGAGGGGCACCAACTCTCTGGTGTGGGAAGGACAGACAGCCTTGGGTGCAGGCTGGCAGGAAGCCTGTGGATGGTGGGGATGAGGCAGGGCACAAGATGCAGATACCACACCACCTTAGCTACACATGGTGCCTGCAAGCTCAGAGATGAGATCCACACTGGTGGCCTATCGCTCTACCCCCCAAGCCCCCAAACTTGTTCTCACATAGGATTTAGCTGCACTGGGACCTCTTGGTGATTTGTGTAGCCTAAAGCTTTTGTCGGTGATGTTCGTACCCTTCATAGCTCCCACAGATCTGGCCAAGCTTGCAGGGAAACAGAGCCTGACTGAGAGCAACCAGGTAGGCAACACCTGCCAGAGGAGCAGCTGCCTTTGCTGAAAGTGGGTTTTAAGGCCGGGGTGACTCAGGCCAGGGACAGCACTGAGGAAAGCCAAGGGCTGTATTGGTCCCATCTCCTCATGGAACAAGAGACCAAAGTGGCATTAAGAGAGGCCCCCACAGACAGCACTTGCTCCTGCACCTGGGGTGGCCCTGGCCATGCTCTGTGCTCAGTGAGGAGCCTTCAGCATCCCCTTCTCCCCTACAGTGAGCATAAGGCTAGCTAGCGCTGTTGCTTCATTTTCATCTGCTCCCAGATTGCACTCCTGGCTTGTGCAAATATCTTTCCTGCTCTCTACCCCTGTCTGCCTTCCTCCTGCTCCTCTGCAGCAGGAGCTGCCTGTAGACCAGCCTAGCTTCCACAGCCTCAGAGCAGGCAGTTCTGGCCTGATGTTGCTGATGCAGGGATGTTCCCCAGGAACTTCATGAGCTCCCCACCTCCTTCAGCCCTGCCATCCTCCAGGATGTGCTTCCCTTGGCTCAGGGATGCACAGGGCCAGGCTCTGGGAGGGAGGAAGGCGAGGGTCTCTCCCACCTCCATGGTGCCAGCTGCCTTCCTTGGCTGCCACCCCTGCTGTCAGAGCTTGCTAGCCTTGAGAGAAGGCAGGTGGCCTCTTGTGCTATTGCCACTGCTGTGTCCTTGAGCTGTGCAAGGCTTTCTTGCCTGCTCCGATGGGCTGAAACAGGGGAAGAGGAGAGGGAGGGAAGGCAGAGGCATAGCCTGAGAATGCATGCCAGAGCTCAGTATGGAGGCCAAGGTAATCATCATCAGAGAAGGTAGGCTTGCATTGTCCCTGCTTTTGTCCTGAGCTTCAAACTCAAGGAGAGGCAGGAGAATCATGAGTGCCTTCTCTTTAATCCTGTTCTGGACTTCTGTGCCTGGTGTGGCTCCTGTTTGGGTGGGAAGTGGATGCTTCTGCATCTCAAGCTCCCTGCTTTTCTCAGAAGATTATGACCTGATGCGGTGTGGCATGAAAAGGGGCTTTACTCATCTTCTCTGTAGTTGTCCTGCTTTTATTTCCTTTTTAAACTCTCATTCATCATTATTCTTATTTCCTGTAAGAGTCTGGGTTCCTTTCTGAAGGCTGTGTGCCACACCTGTGTGTAGAGTGGGTGACAGTAGAGTCAGCCTAGCAACTAGTGAGGGAGACTTCTGGAGCTGTGATGTCACTGGAGAGCTGAATTCCCAGCCTATGAAGTCATAGCTGGGAAATTGGGTACTCAGCCTAATCCCAATAATTACCCAATGGGACTGTAAAGTGTCAATGCATTAGTCTATTGCATGATGACTAACTATTTAAGCTCTAACACATCCACCTAATAATTGCCGCTTTTTGCATTTCCCTAAGATTCACTTATTAGTAAGCTATTAAACATTCACTTGAAATGACTGCATTGTGATGAACTGAGATCACTGCTCACACAGCCATTGCAATGCCCAAACTGGTAGGAAAGCACCTAAAATCCTGTGATGGGAGTGAGCCCACAATTTTAGGATGGCAGAGTAAACAAACTAATATACAGATATAACATCAGCCCCACCAGTCATTCCTATTTCAGGATCTGTGTGACCATCATCAGTTTCACTTTGTTATGCAAAGCTGAAGGACTTTAAGTCCAAGTTTCCCATGCCCTGGTGAGGGTCTTAAGCAAGGAACAGCAACTTGAAGGAAATGAATTGTTGCTTTTTAGGAAGATTGCTTTGGAATCAGAAGCAGAAATGAAACTACTTTAATCCCAAACACTCTGTAGAATTGAAAGTTTGATTCAAGTTTGTTTTTTCTGGTCTTGTTGTTGAGAAGTTCAGCATGGGAGGAATTTCTCAGGAAGAGCTTCTTCATCACAGCCTGGGCATTGCCTGGTTTCTTCTATCCTCACTGTTGGGTCAACTTGTTTGCATCTCTTATATTTTCTACAGGTTGTGGGCTCCTTAGGAAGCACTGCCTTTGAAGTTGTACCAGGAGACTTTCCAGTGAGGAGAGCATCTCATCAGGCTCCCTGCATACCCTCAAGCTGCTGTTCCTGCTTCCTGGTTCCCTTCCAGTCTGTAACATGCATGTTCAATGGCCGCCTCAGGAAGAGCCTCCTGGCATTGAGACCCCAGTGAAAAGGGGAAGAGAAGGTTATGGAAATTCATACTATCAGGGCCCTTTCCACACTCCTTTAAGCAGTGCCCAGACCACAAGGGGAGCATTCCCTCTTCATGGGTTACAGCCCATGAAAATGGCAAAAGGTTCTGCTTCCTTCTTTCCTTTCCTGCTTTTGTGAGGACAGATGACTAATGAGTGGAGCAGTTGAAGCCCCTCATCAGGTTGATGTCCTGAGCAGGCTTGCTCCTGCAGGGAATGCATGATGGAATGGATTTCCTGGTCAGGGCAGCCTCTCTGCTCCTCAGGCATGCTCAGGTTTTCCTGGTTTCCAGGCCCCTTTCCCCACCACATGCAGTTCCAGCCACAGGTATTGAAGAAGCAGAGAGGCCAGACCAGCCTCTTGGGGAGCAGAGAGATTGCGGTCGGATCATTGCAAACAGGACTTCATTAATTATAAATGGACAGGTTCTCTTGAGTTGGTGTAGCTCTGCATGAGTCACATTCTAGCTGAGGGTTGTTTTTTTTTTTTTCTCCTGAGGAGTTGCTGAAGGGGCTCTAAATAGTGTGATGGACAAGTAAGGAACTAGCTGTGCTCTGCAGCCAGCTCAACCAGGGTCTTTCTACAGCAGTAGCCCACAGCAATCTCCTCTCTGCCTCACTCTGCACTCCTATCCCTTGGGTTCTGCCATCTGGTCCTGCTCTCCAGGTTTCTTCTTCCTAGCAGCATGTTTTTGTCTCCTCTAGTAACCTCTTTTTCAGCATGTGGTCTCAGCCCTTGGTAATACGTGGACATACATTTAGACAACAGCATGATCAAGAAGTCCAGTTGTGGGACACCCCATTGCCTGGTCTGTGCCTCCACTTCAGAGATGGTCCTGGTTAAATGAAAGCAGAAGAACAATAAAACCAGCAAACCCTGGCTTTCGACTAGGAACTGCCGAACAGTTTTTCTTCTGTTTTCTGACAACAAACCATCCACACAGCCCTCAGCTGCCTGCTGGTGGCCTCCTCACAGGGAGAGGCCAAGATGTACCCCAAAGCTCTGAGGGATGCACCAAGAGTGGGTGGAGGTGGCTGTAAGGCCAGGTTGTGTGTTTGGCTGGAGTGGCTCATCTGTTGGGTGGGAATGTCTGCTTCCCTAGGTGCCATGAGTGTGCTGAGCTGTGTGTATCTCATGGCAAAGGCAAGGGGTGGGAATGCTGTCCATGGAGGATTTGCTGGCTGTGTTTGCGAATTCAGAAGCTGCTTTTCCTGCCTCTCTGATGCCCATGGTTACAGAGATCCTCTCCAGACATCACTGCTGCCTCAAAATTGTTTCTCTATCCAGCTCCCCAGTGCAGCCGTGTTCTCCCTCCTGGTGTGAGATGGCTCTTTTCAGAGAAGCTGTGACTTGTACCTCTACACAGCTGGCTCCACACCCAGATTTTTAAGCCAGTGGGGCTGGCCAACCTTCCCCTGCCCTTCAGCCCTGAGCAGGGGGAGCACTCCTTCTTCCTCCGCGGGAGCTGCAGGCAGCTTCTGAATCTATGGAATGTGTCCCATCTGCAGTGCGTTAGGGGTCTGCTCGCAGCAGAGGAAGAAGCACATGTGGGTTGGGAACCCTTCTGAAAAGGAAGAAAAGGGCCTAATTAATTGAAGGAATCCAGTGCCAGGAGCCACATCTGGGGGCCAACTGGCCCTGGAAGCATGGCTCCCAGGTGCTACTGCACCAAGGGACTTGTGCAGAGCTGGTGGGGACCCAATGGGTAGGGGAATGAAGGTGTGAGAGGTCCTGGCATAGAGGGCCCCCCATCAGCACAGTCTTGAAGAGGCCCTTTTCCCTGTCCTTTGAGAGGACTCAAGAAGATGCGACTCGTGCTCATCTTTCCAGGTCACAGCCCACTTTAACCCCCCTGCCTCTGGCCCCATGGCTTTGATGCTCAGGTGCCCAAGCACCCCACCTTCTCTGACATAGATAGGGCAGGTTAAAAGGGCCATGCCATCAGTGCAGGCCACCTTTGCTCCTCTTCTCTGAAGGGTCTGATGAGCCCCTTGATTTCTGAACTGGCTCCCAGGTCTGCCTCACTCAGCTCAGTGCCCTAGCCCTGGAAAGCATAGACTTGGAGAGGTGATGCAATAGTGTCTGCCCTTGGCCTCTCCTCTGGTGCACTCTCTACTGCCTAGGTCACACAGAATTAAGGGAAGAGTACTTTGAGATGCCCTCCTGAAGCCTGCCTCCCCGGAGGAGCCCTGTGCTCTCTGCTGATGGGGGCTGGGCTGTCAAACCTCGCTTGCCAGCTTACTGCCCTGTCCTCTCTCCACTGCTGATCTCTCTTCCCAGGCATGGATTTGATCTCGGCAGCAAGCAGGCCAACCATCCACACTCTGCCTGTGCAAGTTCCTGAGCAATGAGGTATTTCATGTTTGCCTGCTGAGCCCCCACTGAGCCACATGCTGAAGCCCAACCTGCACTAGGATTCCCCACACAACCCACCCTTCCCCTTTTCTGATGGGTTTGTTTTGGGGGATGGCCAAGTATGAAATGAGCCACGGGGCACCCCTGTGCCTGCAGCCCCTTGTGCCAGACAGCCCTGGGGTGGAGAGGTTGGGGGCCACTGCCCTCAGCTGGCCCCTGCTCTGCTGCGCTTCCGTGGGATCAAACGGCGTCAGCACATCCCTGCAAAAGCAAAGGAGTGTTTGCATGTGTGAGGCTGGAAGGAGCTCAGTGTCCAGCTCTGGGGAGTTACTGTAAACATGGAGCTAAGCTGATTTGAGAAGGGATCCTCCCTGAGCCAGGCTCCACCACAGTCAGGGGTGGCTACGAGAGGTGCCAGGGGGCCGCTGATGGCTCTGATGGGCTTGGATATCTCATTCCTCAGGCCCATTGGGAGGCACAGGCTCCTGCAGCCCCACCACCGTTGGGTCCTGAGTGCAGGCTCCTGTGGAGGTGGTGTCCCCTGGGGCTGTTTCAAATCATCTTCCCTGAGGTGACCCAGCACCTCTAGGAAGGAGGAATCCACTTGTGCCCCCTGCTCCCGTGTTGCCTGCTCTAGCTTTGAGCACTGCCCGGGCCCTTGGCTGCTTAGTTTATGGCTTTGTTTATGGTGTTGATAATTTTCTCGTTTCAGGTTTAGGCACAAGCATTCTTTCCACTGCTGCATAAGAAAGTAATTAGGTGAGGATGGAAAGGACATTCTTCTTTCTCAGAACAAACAAACAAGTCAGGGCTGTTACTGGGCACTACTCATGGCATCCCCAGCCATGCAAGCCCCTGCCCAAGTGATGTCTCTGCCCTAATAAGGCAGATAGGCAAGCTGATTGCATCCCAGGAAGTGGCAAACCAGTATTTCTGCTGCCCTGTAAGGCAGCTGCCAGTGCCAAGGTCAAAGCCTGAACCGACTCAGCCCGTCGTTCTGGTCACACTTGCTCGCCTGCCAAGTTACGTCCCCTCTCCCTCACTTGCCAGTCCCAGCCAGAAGGGATGTGCTAAGGTCCAGCTCCACTCCAGACCCAGCATGCTTTCAGGGCGATTCATTCCCTGTGCTTCTGCTCCTTTCCCAGCTTCACAGCACTCTGGAGGGCAGGAAGCAGTGCTGTCATCCCAAGAAGGGGATGGCTGTGATCTGAGAGAGCCTAAAAGTCAGGGATAATGAGAAGCAAGATGGACCTACTGATTTCAGATAGGAGAGGCTTTAGGAACACAACTGCTGGAGGCTGAAGAGGAGAAACTGGGGGAGCTGGACAGACCCCTCTGCCACAAAGCTGTTGGGAGGCAGACAGCTTGGTGAGGACCGGGGAGACAGCACCTGCAGTAGGAGAGGCTGGAGGGAGAGGAGTGCCAGTGGGATGGGGTGCTGGGGGAGCAGCGGACACAGAAGCAGAGCCAGTGCTCTATGTTGCAGTCACCCCATGCAACAAAAGGGACAAAAGAAATTAGATAAAATCAATTTGCCTTTTAAACCCAATAGCTGACCTGCAGCATCTGACTGAAGGAACCCCTACCTGCGGGCTGCTGGAAGATGTAAGGGTACACCCAAAGGATCACTCTGTGCTCACGCAGAGTTCCTTGTGTTCTCCCACAGACATCCAGTTGCAGTGCTTAGGGTTGGGATGTTGAGTGAGGTGCACCTCTTGTCCACCTGAGCTTGGCACGATGAAAACAGGTTGGTAAGCATTACTGGCCACAGGACCCGTTGCAGGGATGCACACCAGTGGGCATCTCCTTCCCAGGACCATTTGCAGTGCCCTTCTCTGCCTCAAGTGTAAAGATGCAGTGAGAGGTCTTTAGCCACCCACCAAGCTCACCAATGCTGCTGTGGGCCAGAACGAGCCCATCCCAAATAATGGACAGTGCCTGCGCTCCGGTGGGAAGATTTACTCCTTGCCTGAGATGGCCAAGAGCAGCAGAAAACTGCAGAGTTGTGGCAGAGGACAAGGCCAAGCTGATATGTGGTTGAAATGGGATTTGTGCCTCCCTGCCCTATTCTCCCTCCTCCTACTCTTCCCTCAGCCTTTCTCAGTAGCTATGAAGCAAAGCAATCATTTCAAGCCCTCTCTCAACCTTTTGGTACTCAGCAGAGAAAGATGGGGAGAAGGATGGACGTCTACCCTAAGCTGCTGGAATATGTCTCCTGAAAGATCTCTCTTAGCTGAAGGACTTGGAGCTTTTATGTGGGTCCTTTTCTAGCTTGGACTCTATACAAGGAAGAGTATAAAGCCCTGAATTGGGTTGAGGGGATCTGAGAGCTCTGGAGCCACGGTGGGATTGCAGCTAAGGCTCTTCCCATTGCCGTGCCTTTTTCCTGTGAGACGCGATCCAGAGCAGCGAGAGGGCTAGTGGTGCTAATGCAGCTCTGCAAGTCCCCAGATGCCGAGGGGCAGCGGTATTTCTCCGGCATCCGTGTCTCCTGCTCCGTGCACCCCACACCCAGGGCTGCTCCACCTTCCCTGAGCGTTCCCAGGTGCGGCGGGAGCCGGCGGGTCGCTGCGGGCCGGGCGGCGGGGCGGGCTGCGGGGGCTGCACGCAGGCTTCCGGACAGGCGGCGGCCGGGTCTCCACGGCCAGGCAGGGGTTAAGGCTTCTCTGTTGTAGTTTGTTTCCCTTTGCCAAAGTGGGTGTTGCTGGAATGTCTCCTCTCCTAAGGAGGGGGGCCGAGCCCTGTCCTCTGGAGAGGGGGGATGTCAGCATCAAAAAGACGCAGAGGGGGAGGTTTCCAAAAATAAACCCCTCCATCCCCTCCAGGCGCTGCCAGTGCCAGAGGCAGGCGCGAAGGTGCTCGGAACTGCCTGCGGAGCGCGGGAGCTCGCTGGCAGCCCGACGAGCGGGGCCGGCCGCCCTCCTCCTCTTCCTTCTTCTGCGGGGGCCGCCCGGCAGCCCGCGCCCCTCCCTGCCTTAGCACTGCTGTCTGCGCCCCCGGTCCCGGTGGGCGGCAGGTCCCGTCGGAGTCCCGGAGCGGGATGGGGCGGTGAGCGGGGGGCGGAGAGCCGGCGGTCCCCACTGCCCCGCGCCCGCCGGGGGATGCCAGCCGGGCGCTGAGCGCTCCGCGCCGCCCGTCTCCCCCTACCACCGGCTGACACCATGCGGGGCGCCGCCGCCAGCCTCCTCCCGCTCACCTTCGCCGTCCTCCTCGGCTTCGCCCGCTGTCGGCCAGACTCGGCGGCCAGGCTGGAGCCGGGGACCGGGGGGGCGGCACGGCCGCGGGGCCGGGGGGCTGCCCTGGGGGCGCTGGGCACGGCGCACAGCCTGTCCTCGGCATCCCGATCCCCTCCACCGTCACGACCCCTCCCCGCCGCCCTCCACGTGGACCGCGGCTCCGCGGCCGCCACAGGGAGCCCGAGCGGCGGCAACGGCCGGAGGCAGCGTCCCGACCGCGGGCTGCCCGCGGCCCGGGGCCAAACGGGCGACGCCGGGCTCGGTCCCGGCGGGGGGCAGAGGAACAGGCAGGACTCCTCCCGGCAGCGGCAGGGCAGTGGGCCGAAAGCGCAGGTCGTGCCCCGGACGAAGGAGCCAAGCAGCAGAGGGAGGATGGCGGGGTAAGTGCTGCGGCCGGGGGGATTCTGCTGGGGGTGCGTGGCGTGAACCCCGGTGGTCTCGGCGCCAGAGAACGCCGGACGGAGGGGCCAGGTCTCATCCCGAGCCCCGTGCTGCATCCCCTCTTCCATCCCACGGGAGCTCCGGGTGCTGCCCCCGTCCCCCCGCGGGATGTCGGGGCAGTCACGGGGGTGATGTGCGGGGGCCTGGGCCGTGCCGCGCAGCGACCGGGACTGGAGCGGGAGCTCGATCGGTGCCGCGCGGCGCGTCTGCCCCGCACGTGCGGCCGCGCCGCTCCCGCCCACCCATCGGTGCGTCTGCGTCCGTGGGCACGAACGCGTGAAGTGTTAACCTGAGTGGGAGTAAGGCGCTGGGCCGCCGTCTGCCGGTCGTGGGAGTGCGTGGTGGTTCAGGCACATCAGAGAGTGGACTGGACAGCTGCGCGGTAGCGGGCACAGTGTCCCTGTTGCGCTCTGAGGCTGCCCACGGCCGTCCTGGGGGAGGCATGCGGGGTGGGGAGTCCCGAGGGGGATGTAGTATGGCCGTGGTACTTTGGGTGGTGGAGAGGCTGGAGAGGCTTGCTTGGCTCTGAGGGACAGAGCCTGGTTGCTGCTGCTCTTGCTGCAGGTACCTGGCCTCTTGGCTCCTTCCTCCCATAATGGGCCCCTTGTAAGCACTCCACGCTGCAGCTTCCCATGGCTTCAGCTGGCTCAGCCGGAGGAGGCTTCCTATGACTTGCCTGGCAGGGCTGCTTCCAGCTCCAGTCTCTGGCTACAACCCTGTGGAGGTGGAGGGGATATCATATGGCAAGGCCAGCTGCTCCGTTGTGAGGGGAGCCTGCGAGCAGGATGTGTGGCGCAGCGCTGACGTACCCTTCGGCCTCCGGCCCCCTCCTTTGCAGTTCCCTCTCTGCACCTCCGTGGCTCCATGCCGTTTGAGATGATCTCCTCTGCCACCTGGGAAGGGTTACCGAAACCATCGTGCAGGAGTTTCACTGACCCATGTGGCAGCATGTGTCCTCTCTCCATGTGAGCCCTGCTAGGGGAATAATGAGGGCAGGCTCTGGGGCCTGCCAGAAATGTCTTCTGCTAATGTCGGATGGGGAGCTTCACTGGAACAGAAAAGGTGTGTCTCTTAGTTTTCTCTCTCCCATACTCATCTCCTTGCAAAATTTTGAGACAGAGATGTTTTCTGTGCCACTGTGTATTTTTTCTTCAATAAATCCACAGATGTACCAACTTTGCTCTACTTCCATTATGTTTGATATGTAAAGTATTTATCACTAACAGCTAGTCAATGGCATGTAGGTCCTGAGCCTACCCAGAGTGAGAGTCTTGGGAAGATCCAGTCCTGTTCAGTCAGGTTTGGACTTCTTTGGGCTCAAAAAGATTTTACCCTTTCTGCAGTTGGAGTTTTGTTGGTGTTCCTTTAGGATCATGTGGCAGTTCAGTTGGATTTGAGTCATCTGATACACAGGACATTTCTGGTCAATGAGTACCCTGAACAGTCTCAACCAGATTTTCAGACTGCAGCTGCCTCCAGTGACAACAGCTGGCTTGCGCTGCTGTCAGGAGCACGCGGCAGCCTCCAGGTTCACACTGTGTTCACAAGAGCCCTGAACCTCTTTGCAAGTAGCTTTCATCCCTTAATCAATGGTGTAAACAGGGATGGTTGGTCCAGCACTTACACACTGTTTACCTGTTATCAGCTGTATCAGCAAGTGCCATTGCCTCCAAGCTTAGAGGAAGAAAGACCTGTGTCCTAGTGCTGTGCCTAGTGCTGTGTTTCTCATGCAGGCTGTGCTGCACTTTCTGCTTCTGCTCTGCACTGGAAGGTATGGGCTGGGGAAACAGGGCTTTCTCTGATGCCCAAGAACTTCAGTTCTGGAAAGTGCATATAATGGCTTTCTGTCTGTTCTGGAGTCCAAATAGGCACTTTTGAAGCATCTCTGTGACCTACTGTCTTCGGAGGTTACAAGAAAGCCTAGCTGAAATAATTGTCCATGAGTAACCACATGGCGTTGCTCCTCATGGAAAGCTAGCTGTTGCTGCCTCTAGCCATTCTGTGAGACTGTGTCCTTCCACCTCATCCGTCTTCTTACACTCCTTGCTTCACCAGACACATTTTCATCCAGGAAACTCAGGGCCCCTAAAAAACTTCATGATGTGTCATTTTTTTGCCAACTGGGATATTTTCTGTTCTGCTATTTACACTGAACTTCTACTACTCTGGTATGACAACCTTCATTTTCCCTTACTCAGGTAGCTTTGCAGGCTGTACTAAACCCTGGTGCTATTTATTTATACAATTATATTGGCTTAAAATCTCAACTCCTGTATGGGTTGCCTTTCCAGATTCCCCACTCAGAGGTCTCTGCTGGTACCTCCAGGAGCCACACAGAGTTCTGTGGTTAACCCCCCCATTTATTGGCACTATATCCTTTTCTGGATAATTATTTTCTCACTTTGTCTGGTAGCTGCATACCTGAGGTTGAGTTTTGTTCCTGGGGACTCTTTGGATGTGCCTGCCACCCTGCTCATGTCTGACCTTTTTGCAGGTGCAACTTGCTCAAACACTTCCATGAGTGCATCCAACTGCAAGTCTTGCAAGAGCTGGGTTTTGGTATTTTCTCCTGAAGACTCATTGTGAGGTGACTTTTGATACCACAGCAAACACCACAGAAAATTACTGACTTCTAACACTGAGCGAGGAAAACAATTCAGCCTCAAAAACATCATTGCTTTGCTTAACCTGCCAGTTTCTCCAGCCCCCCTGACTAGAAAGATTTTCCTCCTAAGTGTCGTGAGATAGAGAGTCCCAAGCCCTGACACATGCCAATTATGGCTGTACTCATGTGCTGGATGCAACCCTAGTTTGGGCTGGCAGGGAGGACACTGCAGGCACCTCCCTCTACCTCTGTGTCCCTTGGGATGTGACCACCCTTGTTCTTCTGCCCTGTGGCTGGGAGGGTGGGTCACAGTGATGATCCTCAGGTGATATACACAAAATCAGAGGAAGATGGGTAATAGGAGAGTAATCTGGAGGAGCCTCTGCTTCTGGTACTTGCCTGGACAATTTTAAGAGGCATGTGAGACTCCCCTGACTGATAGTCCCACACACATTCTTTCTCCCTCCCATTTTCTTTTTCTGCATTCTACACCCCAGTTCACATTTAATTGCTGTTGTAGACAGCATCCATGGTTGTATAGTCCTGGTTTACCCATGCTTTGTGGCATATAGGTTCTTGCTGCAATGTGTGTATAGGACTGCTCAGGAGCAGAGGCAGTTAATGCTGATGTGGACTTGGCAAAGGGTTTTCAGTGACTCATCAATGCCAACAGCCTTTTGCTAATGTTCTTCACTGGGTCTGACTGCAAATATTTCATAGGCAGTTGGATGAAGTTCACTTTCCTGCAGTAGAAAGGCAGACCTGATGATCTAATTGTCCCTCTGGCCTCCTGTGAGGATGCTGTAAGTGGCCTGAATGGAGTCAGCATATCTGGCAGCACAGAGTTCTGTGTGAAGCTGCAAGATGATGCATAGATTGCTGTTAAAATACGTGGTGAAAAAAAGGGTTCTACTGAATGCTTCGGAAACAGTGTGTGATCATTGCTGAGGCTGTGCACATGCTGATAATATGTAAAAGCCATGATCTTACTACCGTTTTCTTGTTTTCCTTCCCCCTAGTGCCTTTTACGGTTGCTTGGCTCTTGTTTGAGATAACACTGCAAGATCTTACAGGCTTTTCCAATCCTGGGTACCTCTGCATAGTAGGGGTCTGATCCTGACGGTAGCCTCTGGTCTGCAGCAGCAAAGCAGGGGATGAAGGGCTGGCTTGTGGCAGCTCCTTTGCCCAAGGTGAAGTTTGTGCTGGTGCATCCAGTCAGAGCAATGAATCATACCTCTGGGTGTCAGGGGGCTTCAGCTCAGTGGGGAGTGTCAGGAAGATGTCTATCCCAGAAAAGGAACAGGTCAGCGAGTAGTGCCTGAGAGCTCCTGTGCACCAAGCTCTCACAATGTGCCAGGGATTATACCTGGGTGCGCGCTAGCCTCGAAATGAGGAATGAGGAGCAAACTTCATTTGCAGTTGCTTACTGCTGCCTATACTCTTTGGAGACCTCAGGATGTATGTGGCACTTGAGGCAGGAGCTGAGATGTGGATTCAATGGCCCACTCTGCATTTTGCCAGAAATGCGCTGACCTGTGCCTTAGGGCTTTCTCTGGCACTGTGGCTATTCAGTTGTCTGAGCCATTCAATGCCCTTTCTTTCCAAAGAGGGGAAACTGGCTATTGGAAATTGTATTAACCATTAACCAATGGTAATTAACCTATTCCGCTGATAAGGAGACAGAGATAGGAAAGACAGAGCATTTGCTGAAGGCTTTTTTTAGCATCAGCGTCAGGGCTAGGAACAGGGGAGCCGATGGAGTGTGACCTAGTGTGAGGTTCAGTGGAACTTGAGCTTGGGAGGCCCATGTGAGGACAAGTCTTCCCTTCTGCTCTGATCTGGGATTGCGTTGAGTTTCTTTCCACCTGGGAGAGCTGCTAACCCCTCCACATGCCCACCCATCCTCTGGTCCCTCTGCAGCCCAGGCTGCCCTGGATAAGGGTGAGAGTCGTGCTCCCATTTCCTTGCTGCCATGCTTCCAATTCCAAGGGTTGGGTAAGCAGAAGGCAACCTGGGTGCTCACCTTGCGCAGCTGCTGAATGCTTCAAAGTTATGAACGTGGCTTTGGCTTACATAACTTTTAGGTCTGCTGGGGGCTTGGTGCCTCCTGGCACCCATCAGGTCCCCTTGTGAGGAGCTCTGCCTGCTGCCCTGGAGGCCATTGTTCCCTGTGTGACGAGGGGTGATCAGGGGCTGCTCAGTGTCTACAGGTAGCTCCTCAGCAGTTGCTCCTGTGGTGGCGATACCAGTCCTGGAGGAACTCTGCGACTTATTTTGTTCTCCAGAAGGAGTGCTGGGTGGAGAGGCTCAGGGCTGGGCATGCCCCACAGGTTGCTCATGTTTGAGCCACGTCTTTGCCCAAAGCATTGGTGATGGCATGTGCAACAGGACAAATGCATCTGGGGAACACCACTCTCTTTCAAGCACCATCCCTCAATGTTGTAAACATGCCGTGCTCCTTAAACCTCATGGGATTCAGTCTGAATTCTTTGTAAGGCAGTAGAAACCACATGGTGTTCAAGCCATGCAAATGACAACAAAAAGCTTTAAGTAGAACCAGGCATGCTCAGGACTGGGTCCCATGCAGCAAAGCCCCCTTAGCTATTTTCCCATTGCTGATGCTCTTGCTTACCTGGGCCCCATGCCCTGTACAAAGTTCTGCCACTGGGCTTTCATCAGGAAATAGTTGTGGTTCTTTTCTACCCTCCAGTACTACCTCCATGTTGCTCATGGAAAGCTAGCTCACTTCCAGTCCTGGAGGTCATCCCTGCCTCCATCTCTTCCCATCTTCTCATCCAGGATTTCCGTCCAGGTATTCCCTCTGCCCCTGCATCTGAGGGCATCCCTGCCAGGTTGCTCCCCTCTCCACACGATAGGCTGTCCTTCCTCCAGGAGCATCGCCCTGGTTGGTGCTAGCATCTCCCTTCACCTGGGGTTGGCAATTCATGTCTGGAGTGGGCAGTGGCACAGAGTGGCTCAGTTAATGAGAGGTTTGTGCCCAACCCAGCAGGGGTTTCATGACTTCAAGATTGATCTTGTCTGCTCAGGCTTGGACCCCTGTCTGGTTTAGCCTCATACCTTTCTTCCTACAACCTCTGGTTTGCTGTTGACGTTGAGAGCAGCTAGCAACATGCTCCCTCCAGCATGCAGCATGTGAGAGATGTAGATAAAACTTGAACTTTAATCCCACGAAGAACTAATAAGTGTTATTCAAGGACAAAACAGTTTTTCTGGAGAAGGTAGCTATTTTGCTTACAAGAAACATGATTATCTGAATAAGTTGAGGTGGGAAAGGGCAAGGGCTTTGCTCATTGAACAGACTGTTTGAATATGACTTACAAGGTGTGTTTCACCAGTGCCGAGGGAAGAATGGGAGCTGTGACAGTCTAAGCAAAGATGCCTATGCTGCTGCCTGTTGTGCAGTCCCTCAGTAGACCTTAATTACCAACAGACATGCTCCAGCTTGGTGTTTTTCTCTTTGTACTGATCAGGACGTCTTAAAAAAGTTTAAGGCCTTGTGGGCTTTTTTTGCAGTAAATAAAGAAAGGTTTGCTTTCCTTGAATATTTTCTGGGGATGTCTTAAAGAAGAGACTCATAGACCCCTTTGGGTTGACAGACAAAATGCTGGACATCGGTGCTCTTGCCCAGCCAGAGCAGATATGAGTGGATGCTAGAATTATTTTGGCTTGTTCTGCTTTCAGGAAGTCACACCAAGGGAATTTAAGTGCTTTCTCCCTATAAAAATCTGCCCATGTTAATAAAATATTGATCCTGAATGGCTGGATAACACTTTATAAATGGTGCGCCATCTGAGACCACTTCCCTTTCCCACATGGAGCGATTGTACGTCTACAGGCAACTTCATTCACGAACACCAGAACAATCCTTGGCATACCTACCATCCACCGTCCTTGACTCTCCTAAAATGTGAGCCCCACAGCTTAAGCTCTGGCACTTCCAGAGGCTCATCTCACACCATGTGGATGCAGGAATCAGGAGGATGCCACTTTGGAGCAGGATCATCTTCTGACCCTGCTGTGTTCATGTTAAAGTCAATCTAAAAGACAGATGTGCATGTTTCCATGGTTCCTGTAAATTCTGTCAGCAGCTCCAACTGCCTTGTCCAGCATTAGAAATAAACCATACTCCTCACTTTGTTTCCAGAGCTTTCAGGCTGTCTAATTCTAACTTTATATCTTTTGATGATGGTACATCTACCTAGACATGCAAAAGTTACCTATTCCGAAAACCTTCCCTCCATGATGAATTATATGCTTGGAGAGTACCCTGGAACTTGTTATTCCTTCTTATTATAGATATGGAAATATGAGGTGCGACCAGAGGAAGCAGCATGAGCTACCTGCTTGGTCATTGCAGACCACCTCTCAGAAGCCCAGCACTGTCTCTAAGGGCTGTATGTTTACAGTGATCACTACCTGAAAACACAGAAAGGAGGTGGGGAGTATGTCATTTACGTAAAGGCAAAAAGTTGCTGCAGCACAATCCTATATTTAGCACCCATGGAAATGATTTGAGCATCTTGGAATTAGTGTAGTGCTGTGCACATTAGATAGACACAAATTTCATAGCACCTGAGGGTCCTCAGCCTCTGGGGTCACTGTGCCAAAGGCACATAACATATGCAGGAGTGGGGTGCTTGCAAACAGAGAGCAAGCTGGGGAGCATCCTGTGTGACTGCTGGCGTGCCATCCTTCCCAGGGCAGGGTTGAGCAACGAGCAGCAACAGGCGGCAGCAGTTAGGTGGAGAATGAAGTGTTTTCTTCACCCGAAGCAGCCTGGGACATTTGCGGAGGCGAGATGCTATGACCCAAATTGGAATCAGGCCCGATTTACACCCCAATACCATGAAGAGCCATGAGATCTTTAATGATCACAGGCTGCTGGCCTCCAATTGCTCTCAGGAGGAAAATGGTTCCTCTGAGTGCTGTGCCAGGAATCCAGCATAATGCCAGTTCAAAAGGGAGATATTCTCTGAGGGATCGCTCACACTGCAGCATTCACATAGTCCTTGGGGGTTTCTTTTCCAAGCACTTAAACAACTCAGCCCTTGTCCCATTGGTTTTGATCTCAGCTGCTGGTCCATCTGGAAGGAAATATCAGATGCTGCAGGAAATAATTTTACGGGTGACTCAGAGGTGCTGGCTGCAACAAGACCTTGACTTCCCCTTCTCCTAACCGCATGCTTTGTCTCTCCGCTTAGGCCAAATGTCTGCGGCAGACAGTGTTGCCCAGGATGGACCACAGCTCCAGGCACAAACCGCTGCATCAAACGTGAGTATGACAGTCTCAGCCAGTGCAAGTCTCACAGTGCACCCCTAAAAAGTGCTAGAGTACTGCTGTGACCCTGCAGGTGTCCCCTGCACTGTGGCAGGGAAGGAGATGGATCGTGGGGTCTGCAGAAGCAATGCCATGACTTCCCTGTGAGTTTGCCAGGCTGTGGGTCAGCTCCTCCTGTCTCCTGGCAGGCTGAGTAGACTGAATAATTGTGATTTTACTTCATTATTATTATTAGTGTCCATCCCAAGCAGGATCTTGTGTGGGCAGGGCATTGTAGTGGCACATTTATGGGTGAGTTTTGAGACTTAGGCTCTTGCTTGTCCTGCTTGGAGCAAAGACAGGTCTGTGAAAGTCCCAGCAGGTGGGAACCAGATTGGGGCTGTGCTCACGTGGGTGAGCATTGGTGATGCTGACGGAGAAATCAGGGCTGCAAATTATCTGAGTGCTATTAAGGAAAGCAATTAATGAAGTTGGCACAAGGGCTGGAATGGGTGGGGCTGGAACACGAAGCAGCACATGGGATGTGTAAAATGGCAGTTTTGCACTCCTGCAGTGCAAAAAAGGCCCTCCAGCCTACCCACAGAGGGAGTAATAAGTATTCTGCTCCTCCAGACAGCCGTGGCAGAGCCCTGGGGGCTGAGCTCATTGTGGGCTCCCTGACCCAGCACTGGAAGGGAAGAGGTTTGGGGAGGCACCAGTGCAGTGCATACCAGAGGCAAGTGAGCTGTCATCTCCATCCCCAATAGCTTCGAAGCCACAGACCATCCCTGCTGTGATCCCTGTCCCTGAACGATAGGGTTGCACCACCCAGCCCACCTGTGGGCCTTCCCAGGGAACTGGTGGCCCCGTGCACCTGCCTGGTCCCAGGGAGCTGCGGGGCTACCTGCAGTGCCCGGTCTGCTGGGAGGACAGGGAGCACAGGCAGCAGTCAGGCTTTCTGGAGGGGAATGCCCGACCCAGAATAGCCCAGAGCATCTGCCTTCACTTGAGTGGCAGCAGCTGCCCAGATGTTAAGCAGGGAAAGAGGCTCAGCTTTGTTTGCCGTGGGATCTCACTGCGCTTTGGCTGTACTTGGGTAATTGCATTAGCGATTGGTGTTTGGGAGCTGGAGGCCAAGGGCTGACTCACCTCCCTTCTCCCTCTCCCCCCTGCCGACAGAAGCCAAACGGTAGAGAGCGTGCTGTGCTGCCAGACAGCGTCTGTAAACACAGTGCAGGGCCAGTGATGGCAGCATCTTTCTCTCATTAGGATTTTGGTAGGAGCAGTAGATCTGGGCTTGCAGCCATGCAGGCTGCCTAGCGATCACTTAGGTGCTGGGCCCTTGTTCTCAAGGATTCATTAAAAGGACAGTGTTAACGTGATCAGACCTGACAGTGTCCCCCTGACAGGGGATGGTAAATCTCAGGCAGGATTTAGGTGGAGATTGGTGATGTGTAGACATAATTTCATTCTCAGCTACCTCCCTCTCTGGGCTTTTCTGATGGAGTTCAAGCTGGTGGAAACATTCAGCTGTTTTTAAAGCTGCCAAGGCAAGCTGGACAGCCCATCCCAGTTAGTTTCTGCACTGTAATGCTGTTTAATGTCTGATCTCATGGTCTTTGATATGTGGCATATCAGGGAAGTTAGCAGGGTAGAAATGCAGGCAGAGGGAACCTCTTAAGGGTGATGAAGCATGGAAAGAACTGGCGTTGAGGTGTTTGACAGGACCTTGGTTTTGAAGGATTTGAGCCTGGGTGCAGGAGAGAGGACAGGCCGAGTTGTTCCCATAATCTACTTCCTCTCACCTACCAAGCATGGTGGTTTCTTAGTTCACCCATGCTTTTCTAGGGACTTTCCCAACATCTCTGCACATGACTAAACTCCAGCTGTAGGGAGGTGTCTCTAGTCTTTTGGTATGTTCCAGCTATGAGGACCAAAGTGCCATGAGGACTTGTGGAATTTTCAGACAGTCAGTGACTGGGAAGATTAAAAAGAAATCTCTCTGGGGCAACAGTGTCTCCTGGGAAAGTGAAAGTGAGCTAAGGGAGTTTAGAAGGAAGATCTTGCCTGCTTGCAGTGGACTTGATTTCTACCCCACACTCTGCCTCATCATCACACTGAGCTGCATACAGGGCATCTTGTGAGGCTCCATCCTGTGAGCCGTTAGGGATAGTGAACTACATCTGTATGTAGGCCTGAAGAATTCATCCGACCTCCTGCCTGTTTAACTTTGTCCTGGGGTGAGACTCTGGCCATTATGTTCTTAGTTTGGTGGAGAAGAAACCTATATACACAAGCTGGCCAGAAGCCCCCTTGCACTGCTCATGTTTTGGGGGATGCAGTGGCTGCAGTGTACACTTGTCAGTAATTTGGCTGCTGCCTATTAGCTCATCATCCTTCCCCTCTGCTGAAGAGCAAGGGAATCCTCTTGCTCAGCCTCCCCATATTAATTTATCAGCCTCCACTTTCATCGGAATTATTCATGATGGTTCTTTGCTGTTTCTGAAGATACCAAAGCACACTGATCTGGGCTGGAAATGCAGAGTGAGCTTTTTTCTGTCATGGATGTTTTACAGTTTAAAAGAAACATTTTAATCAGTATGTCAGGAAGGACTAATTAAACTAATGCACTTTCTAATCTTGTACAGATGGTCTTGCAGTTAAGATAGCCAAAAAAGTGCAGGGATTCCAGGTGGAGTTGCTGGCTCGGCTGTGGCCTCACAGTGTGACTTCAGACAGTCACATTAGCACCTGGGGCTTTTCCACATCTGCAAAATGACATTCACTTGCTCTCATCTTTTGTGTTTCTTCTGTACAGTGTCTGTAGGGTTTTTTGAATGCTGACTGTTCTTCACTGAAGTTCTCTTTTCTCTCTGTTATTCTTGAATTGCTCTTGATCTACGTGCCTGTCACCCTGCATGGATCTCACTTATGTTGAATTGTCCATCCCTTCTGGGGATCCTTTTGCAGTTTTCCTATGGAGGGCCTAGCCGATGGACAGGTTCCCCCACATTTAAATGGGACTGAGCAGGGGCTGCTTACAGTGAAGATCTACACCACCCTTCTAGATGAAGAGCACATGCAGAGCTGCAGGGACTCACTAATTGAATGTCACCTTGCAATGTCATTGCTCAGCCCGGGGCCGGGTATGCCTGCAAAGCGATGGGAGGTTGAGCTTGGTATTGTTCCCCTCTGATGGTCCTGCCTGCCTGGCCTAGCTGGGTGGTCAGTCATGCCGCAGTCATCCCTGCTGTGTGACCTTGTTGGGAGGACTTGTCTCGTGCACTGAAGACTAGATAGCACCAGATTTGATCTGTGAGGGCACTGCTAGATGCCCTTGAACAAACTAGCATTGCTACTAGTGATACCTTGGCAGTGCTCCAAGTCTCATCATTTTATTAAGAGTTTTGAGATGACTGTTTGTTTTCCCTAATGCCCCAGCTCCTGGAGCAGGTGATTACATGAGACTAGAGTGAGAAGAAATGAGTAGCCATCAACAGCAATTGTTTATAGTCCCCACAGCTGGGAAGCAGCATTCTGAGATTAACCTCTGGGCTCAGAAACCAAAAAGCAAAAAGAAAGATTCTAAATACATATATATTTTTAACTCTCTTGTTTCTTCAGTCATTGTAATGGTTTTGGGGGTCTGACTAGTGATTTCACACACTTATCATTGGCAATGCTGCCACTGACTGATCTGCTCTCCTTATGTTGCATAGCTGGACTGCATGAAAACCACTGAATTTTAAAGCTCTTTCAAGTTCTTCCTGAGTCTGTAAAAGCAACCAGGAAGGGGATTAATCCTAGAGCTGGAATATTTCAGCTAGAGCAGCTCCCCACCCATCCTGCTTGAAGAGACCAGAAAACTAATCCCATTCCCTTCTTCCTCTTCTCTGTATCAGCTGCCTTAGGGGCTTTTTAAAGTGCCTGGTCACTTATCACTGCTTTCCTGCTGAAGGGCACAGTCTAATATGCCCATGAACATTGTTGGTGGGAGAGATTGTGAGAACTGCTGTGGTTCCAGGTCCCAGCATCATGCTCTGCAGTATTTCAGCATGTGAAGTGGTTGTTTTCAATGGCAGGCTTCCTGGACTGGTGGCCTTTGTTAAAACAGGCATTTATTGGGAGATAACAGTAGGGACTGGCAGTCTATTTAAATCGCAGCTGAATTTTTTATTATAAATTACATCAACTTCTGGAGTGCCAGACTTCCCAGAGACGGTTAATTCCTGCCTGACTAGCACCTTGTCCCTGTTCCAGAGTCTGCAGTGTTGGCTGATTTATTTTACTGGGGGATTTCATTAAAATCTCTGGCTTTAACCTATACAGCCCTACGTGACTTGGGGTCTCCTTTTCCTTGAGGTCTCCTTCTCTTCCTGAGTGTTAACATGGTAATAAATGTCACATGAAACATTCCAGTGAGGATATCCCTGATCTAGGTAGGAAAAGCTGATGGCAGGCCATTTGTGGGATGAGAGAAGGGTTTTGGGGGCTATACTGCTGTGAAAGGACCTCAAGAGTCTGCACAAGGACTTCTCTCTCACTCGGTGACAGCAGGATGATATATGGATGGCACACAAGGGTAGAGCTGTCTGTATGTTTGTTGCTCAGAAGCAGTGTTTCTTACAAGTGTGCTTAGGTCTTGGGGGGATGGAGAGCACAGCCAGAGCGGGAACAACATGCTCATGAAAACCCAGCAGCTGTGTGTGAAGGTGATGGGATGTCAGATGCCCCTGCAGTCTCCCTGGGGCAGTCCTGGGAAAGGGGCCTTCAGCAGAAGTGGTGGCTGCATGGGTTGAAACCCATTCACAGGTCTTCCATGTGGCTGGAGGTTAATGTCCACCTTGTGTTGTCCAACAAGGTTTCATTACCCTTTGGCCAGCTGGCCCCTTCTTTCTTTGAAGGACAACACTGTGTTCCAGTGCCTTTTCATTACCCTTGCTCAGAACAATGAGCCTGGTCCTACTGGAGTGAGCTATGGTTTTCTGGCTACCGCTGGCTGGGTTATAAACCCTATTTGGCATCTGTTGACTTGGGAAGTGTTGGGGTCTAGTGTATAATTAATAGCACTTTCCTCCCAGGGCGCAAACTGAAGCTGATGTGCTGTAATTAGGAACACACGCAGGCTTAGAGGGTGATTTAGGCATAAGGTTAATGAACTGTAAGTCCCCATAGGAATCAGAGTGCAGTGACTCCAAAGTCAGCTCCAGAGGGGAAGCTGGAAAGCTCTGGAGGGGACAGACCGGGGGCACTGTGCAAATCAGACCCCAAAACAGACTAAAGATAACTTGCTTTGGGATTAAGGACCTATTCCTGCCTAGAGCACTATGGCAATGCTGGAGGCTGTATGCTCCATGCAGGCCATGCTGCTCATTTCCGAACTTTCTGAAATGAATATTGTTGGAGAAGAGCTCGGCAGAGACCAGTGTGGAGAATGGAGGTGACCTTGTGTTAGGGTCCCCAGCAGCAGTAACACTGGGACTGTGAAGGTCACCTGCCTGCAGAGAGGAGATGGGACTGTCCTGGTTGTACAGCCCCAGTTGGGTGTCACCACCGTGGGGCCAAGTCCTGTGTCCACTAATGGCCTTTCTGTGTCTCCTCAGCCGTCTGCGACCCACCATGCCAGAACAAGGGCTCCTGCAGCCGTCCCCAGGTCTGTACCTGTCGCTCAGGCTTCCAGGGCTTCCGGTGTGAAGAAGTTGTTCCCGAGCAGGAGTACCACCCGCCTGGTGCCATTGCTGCCTTCCAGCCCCCCACAAGCTCCCTCCGGAGGAGGACCAGCACGACAGGGCGGGATGCCTCCCTGCAGGGGGCTCAGGCACCCATCCCACGGCACATCCCAGCTGTGTAAGTCAAACCTGGTTCCTGGGAGGATGTTTCCCCAAGTGCTCAGGCAACTAACATCATGCTCAGTTGGGCCACAGCCTCCACTTTATGAGACCAGGCAACTTGGATTTCAATGGAAACTCCTCCATGGGCTGTGGCAGCCGACATAAGGGGGTCAGGTCCTAATGTCCCTCCAAGGGACCAGTTTGTACCCAGCACTGTGTCGTGGTCCCCAGGCACATGCAGGAATAGGACAGGCTAATGATGCTCCCATGAGGAAGGAGAACTGTGAAGGTCATCAGTTTGCCCCTGTCCTGTTGGTGACTAGCCTTCATGGTAGCTGCAGGGTGGATAGAGGAGTGGGGGTTAAATCTCTTTCCCAAGAGGGTATTTTTTAGAGCAATATATCCAGGTAGTACCGACTGAAGAGTACATAGATCTAAGATGTGCTTTGAAGTGCTGGTATTAGCAAAGCGATGACACTCTGAGATGTCTCCTGGCAGTTTCTAGCCATTATTGAGCTGTTTGTTCCATATTTCTGTGTCACCTTGCTGTGATTTGGGTCATTTTGGTACCCAGGCAGATGCCTGCATATTGGGTACAGAAGCAAAGATGCAGATGTTGGAGCTCAAGAGAGGTCCATGCAGGAGGGACTCTGCTAGGAGTGTGTTAAGCTCAGGATGACAACTGTGGCATCATCTGGTCCTTTGCTGGGTGAGGAAGAGATTAGCACTTCAGTGCACCTGCCTCAGGTCAGTGCCGAGATGCTCCTGTACACAAGCTGCAACCCCTCCACAAAACTTTGGGTTTTGTGACATCCTGCTGGAGCTGTAGGGTTTTTGCTGAAGGAGGCAGTAAAGATGGGAGAGGTGCCTTTCCCTGACAAGCACTGCTGCTGTACTGGCAGCTTGGTGGGGATGGAGAGTTGGGAATAGTGCTTGCTGCTGTACAACAACCCACACGTATTTGGGTTTTTTAAATTGTCTCTGCTTTTCTGTAAGAGTCCATGGACATGGGAGCAAAGTGTTACGCTGCATCACCCCTAATGACCCCTGTCTTTCTTGCTGCTACTCACTCAGTTGCTGGGCCAGAAAGACTGGTTTTGTTGGTAGCCACCAAAACAGAGAATTTGCGCATGGCTTCCAGCAGAAACCCCTCAGTCATTAAGAAGACATTATAGCAAATTACGGGTGCTTAGCCAGAAGGTAACTATAGTTTCTCCTTTACTTCTCCGAACTCTTGACTTTCTCTGTCAACATCACTCAGAGCTGCCTAAGGAGAGGGCAATTCAGCCTTTGTTTTTCTATATTCCTGCAGGTTGTTTTCAACATGCTTGTTGCTCCTAAAGTAGCTGCTGCCCTTCTCTCTCTTCTGAAGTGAAGGCAATGCATGGACTGGAGACATTTCTAGACACTTACCCTTGGCTGTCAACAATTTTGGAGAGGCTCAAATGACTGACAAAGAGTTGACTGACACCAAGTAGTTTCTTGAAGCTGACATATCTTGCTGCCCAAATGAAAGACTATCTGATAGGAACGAAATTCAGGAAAGGCAGAGGTGGTGCTGGCAGGGAGAGGTGGCCAAGCCCCTGTCATCGCTGCTCTGAGGGAAGCTCGGTGCCCAAGCAAGCATGCAACCCTTGCACGTGCCTGCAGTCCTAGGCATTGCTGATGAGTTTCCCCACAGTGATGACCTCCTACTACCCCTCCGTGCCATTTGTCTTTATGGAGGGACTGGAGGGTAGGGAGAGCAGTGCCCTTGGAGATACAGCACCTGTTGAAGGCTTTCCCAGTAAGGAACATGACCTCAGACTCTGCACAGAGGACAGGGGGCTGTGCAGGCGCTGGAAGAGAATTCTCGTCCAATCAGTCAAGACATAGTGTCAAGTGATCGCTGAGCTGGGATTGCTGAATGCCCAGCTGCCTGATGTACCTTAAATCCTCTGGCACTGTCCCAAGGAAATAGGACTCCATTAAGGACCATGCCATGCCGTTCCTCCTTCCCTCCTCATGGAGGCCATAGGATGTCACCTTATTCCATGCTTCTGCAAGGGAATTTGACTGTCATCCTTTGCGATGGCCAGAGGTAGGACACCGGCATATGTCCACCACTGACTGCCTTCTGGAGATGTCCTGAAAGATTTGCTGAGGTTGCTGTGTGTGTGTCTCTGAGAGGTAGTTCTCACCAACACTCTGGGTGCTGTGCCACAGGCTGCTGCCTTTCCTGCCCAGGCAATGTTTAGCGGCCTTCCTTTGCAGGCAGGTGGGAGAGTGCCTGCACCCTGTCACTGATCTGCATTGAAATGCCTCTCTTCAGCCCCTGGGTGTTTTCCTGTGCAATTCAGTCACTTGGGGTTTTTTTCTGTGGATCTTATAATATGGTGTGGAACTGCATGACCTAAAAGTCTTGCTGCTGCTAGATGAATTGTTTCCTAAATATTTTTGAGTGTCCCCTTCAGCATGCCAACTTCTGGGCTAGCTGAGGAGCCTGTAAGAGTGAGCATTGGCAGCCAAAGGCAAAGTCTTGCTGCCTTTGCACCTGGCCATGCCCTTCTGCTGCTTCACTTGCATGGGCGTTGGTCCTCATCTGGCCTCTGGGTGAGTTGCCTCAGTTCAATAAACCTGCAAAAAATGAACAGAGCAGAATTAAGGATGATTTTCTGTCACTTCAGTGGACTAAATTGGCTTATTGAAATATCATGAGACCAGAAGAATTGGACAGAATTGCAAATCTAGCAGTGAGGGGAAGAAAAGGAGGGAACTCCCCTTTTGGTGATGGGGAAGCCACTTCTTAGGTTGGTCATTTGTTTCATGAAACCATGCTCTTAGACTTCTCTGAACTTGGAGCCTGCTTCTTGCAGTTACAACATTATCTATTTCTACACTACCACTGAAGTACTTTCTGTGCTTCTGCATCAGACTTTCTCCGTACAGTTGTAGCAGCAAAAGCAAGAAGTTTATTTGCCTTCTGAGAGCTAGGTAGATCTTGCTCATGCTTGCAAGTATGAGGATTGATTCTTAGGCACTGCAAACTTGGAGTCGTGTTCACTGGAGTTCAGTTCACTGTCAAGTCTGAGAAGAACAGCTTGGGTTTTCCAGCCCATAGTCTCCTCCTGGATAAGAGTGGATTGTGCTAGTGGGATACTGACTTTCTTGTCAGTCTGCCATGATCTCACAGGAGCTGGCTTGTCTGATTTGTCAATAAGGAAGAGGTAGAAGAAGCTCTTGGTGGTTTGGTGGAGGGAGGATGCTGGTGATTCCAGGTGAGTGGTTGTGAGAAGACTCAGTTCCAGGACAAACACCCACTCTCCAACCTCCCTGTACGTTTGCGTTGTGAACAAGCAGAGTGTGAGCTTATAGACTGCTAAGCCTGTCTTCTTGTGCCCAGACAGGAAATCAATCCTCACATGACTGAATTTGCTTTCTCCTTATGTTTATTTGCATATATATCAGCTTTATTTGTGTTTGTTTGTACAGAGCTAACAATCAGAAACTCTGAAGCCATGCACTACAACAGTGCTGTATTAGATTCTCTATACACATGCAAAAAACCCCATGAATCCTCCACAGGGTCCTAGTCTTTCAGCAGAGATTGGGTTTGGTGATTTTGGTTTCAGTGTGTAATGAAGTGAGTCTTCAGAGAGAGTTAAGAGAGAAGCCAGTTGTGTTATTCAGGAACTGCCTGGACCAAAATATTCCCCGCTTGCATGAGTAGTGGGACTGCTTTAAAATGATTTCTTATCGTGAGCTAGTTGGACTTGCTGCTTATGATGACTGCACCTTCACTGTGGAGAGTAGCCTGCTCTGGAGGTAGGAAGTCTTTGGTAGTCTGTAGGAGCCCATAAAGCCTTAGTGAAGAGCATGATTAGACAGCTGCTTGTTTTCATGGTTCTGCTTCTGGCACATACACTCAGGCCTTCCAGAACTCACACCTGGAAGCAGAAGCAGTGATGCCTTCTGTGGCTTCTCTGCCAGAAGAGCCCAGGAAGCATAAAAGTGACAGCAGGAGATAAGTTACTGTCAGAACTCTGCCCTCAGCCTTGGTAAGAAGTAGCAGCTTGAGCAACAGGGTTGTACTGGTCATACACAACTGGCTGTACTGGTTGGTTTGTATTTGCACCTGGCAGGTGTGAAGGTTAGTGAATGGATCTGTGGGCATTCCCACTGTAGCTGTCATAGATCCGTTTCTGGGCATGCTGGCAGTTTTGGGAAAGTGGGCGTGAAGGTCAGCCTGAGCATTGTGCTGAGCACAGGTGTCAGGGATGCGGTGTTACATGTAGCCTTCAGTGCCTCTGTTTGGAGAGGTACTGGGGAAGAACCACTGCATCCTTGGCTTGCCCGTATGGTGTGCATTATCTCTTCTCCCTGGGACTAAAGAAGAAGATGTATTCAATCTTACCTGAGCTCAGTTCTTGCCCAGGGGGAGACATGGCTAGAAGGACAGCTCTGGGTCTACTTTGCTGACACCAGAGCTGGTGATGCTCAAGCTGTCATCCCCTAAAATACGGACTAAGCAATGAACACCACTTCCCAAGTCCCTTCAGCAGCCTATGGCTCAGTGGAGATTTGGAGTCAGGTGTGTGAGGGAGCCTGTGGGGACCTGTTAGCTGCTGCAGAAGCTGAGAGGTCCCTGCACTGTGCTGGTTGGAACAGGGAATGCTCTGGAGAGCAAAATCCTGGGAGTGTAAGAGGCCCTTCCCGCATGGACTAACTGCAAATCCTCCCTCTTCTTGATCTCAGCCTGAATCTCTGCCTGGAAGCAAAGCCCTGATAGATGATTGTGCGGGAGGAGCTGCACCTCGGCCCAGAAGCCAACCTAAATGGAAACAGCTTTGTTTTCCTAAGGCTGAAATATCAGCAGAATTCATGTTTATTTAGCAGGGAGTGGAAAGGGCTTGTGCCCCTGCCCCTCACCATCAGGATGGATGACCAGCTGCCTCTGACTCTGGGCAGTGTGCATGGAGGGTCCTGCTGCTGTCACCCGAGAAGGTCCCTTTCTGCAGGAGTGTTGGGCATAAACCTGTAACCAGCATCTGCACAAGTGAGCTGTGCTGCCCGGAAGGGATGTGTATGCTGAATGAAGGCTGCCTGGAAAGCAAGGTATCCTTCCTCTTCACAGAAAAGAAAAGATGTCTGGGACCTGCAAAGCATTTTCTCAGTAACTCAGGCAAGGGAAAAGGACATAGCTGTGGTATAAGGTGCTGAGACACTGTGCAGACAGCTTAATGCAGCTAAGCTCTTGAGGGCAGGGAGCTTCCTCTAAGAGGGTTCTGTTTAGGCAGGGCAGTTGCTGGGAGTTGCCTGGTGTTTTCAGGATGGAAAAGGAAGAAGGCTGAGTTGCAACATGCCTGGCCCACTGACTCCTGATGTCAGTCTCCTCTGCAGCACCCTGGAGGAGACATCTCCTCCCTTCCTGATGAGAGGAAGGGCTATATGCAGCCCTTGAGGAGGGTTGGCCTGGGAACACTGGGAACCTCATGCCAGCAGGAAGGCTCTGCCAAAATCTCTGTTCTCTCTCCTGGAAGCGAAGGATGAGAACAGCAGGGAGCAAGCAGACAGCAGGATCTTGGGTGTGTAGCAGAGGTTGCAGGATGAAGAAAGTATATTCCCCCCATTTGAAAATTGACTGAAACCAGCTCTTGTTCTGGTGGTGGTCAAATGTCAAGGATGGTCCTTTGCAGAGGGGAGTGGAGCCCATGGGTGGATATAAAGCTGTCTGCACTGGAGTGGCCACTTAAAACATGACACTGAGAACTGTGGCTTGGCAAAATCATCTTGATGAGCTTGTTATCACTGTGGACTAGCAGATAGAACAAAAAGTTCACTGCAGGGTCACTTGCTTTTTAAAGATGCTGCTCCAAACAGAGGCAGATTTGTCTTTATTGTTAAAGCAGGATCTGGAGCCTCTTGTCTTGCCAGCTTTGAACTTTACACATTTATGAGAAAAAGGGGAGCTTGCTTTCTGCCTTACTTGGGTTGCTGCTGAGTGTCCAAGACCGTTTGTCCATGATACATATAGTACTAGGAAGAGGTCTATACTAGCCACATACCTACTGAATGCACCCTTTGCTCACTTGTGGCTGTCACTCACTTCACACTTATGAGGGTTGCAATTTATTAATCCCCAAATATCAGGGAAAATAAAAATCACCTCTGGATGAGAAGCATACCCCCCATTGCCCATGAGTGCATTCTCATGGCATGGGCTGTGACAACTTTCCCACTTTGTTTGGGATGGGACCAGCCCAGGAGACCCATAGTGCATGATGTTGAATTCCTGGGGTAGAACACTGGTGCCAGCCTTCCCTTCTGCCACTGGGTGTCTTTGAGCTCGTTACTTGAATGGCATATTTTCACAGTGCAGATAATCCCTATTTGCACCTTTCTTAGGTGCTTCACTTTTGCAATATAATTTTCACAAGGTTCCTTGATCCAGAGGCAAATTTGAGTAGATATCCAGGACATTGTTAAAAAATTGAAAATAAAAGGCCAATGCCAGTCTACATGAGAATATGTGAAAAGAGATTACACTTAGGGCAATGAGATCTCCATAAGCCCCAGATCTCATCCTCTCTTCTTCTTTGACATAGTCAAAAGCCCTTGGCAAGCTGGCTGAGAAGCCGAAAGGGAAAACTCAAGCTACCCAAGAGAAGCATAAATGTAATTTTTCTTATATAAAAATACTCCTGTTTTTAAAGTACATGATATACCTTCTCTACCTGGCACCAGATACTGTTGCTCTACTTTCTAGTGTTTTAAAGCTGTCAGCACCGTTCTGTTTTATGTGGTTTATGTATTTGCTTTCTAGGGGGTTGCATACTCTTTTTCAGACCCCTTTTTTAAACTCCAAATATGGTCTTTACATTAGACCTTGTTCTTCTGCACCTCCTTGGGAGTGATTCCTATAGCTTAATTCAGCCTCTAGGCAGTTCAAATGCACTTTCCCTTCTAACTGAAAGAAAAATGCTGCTACTGTCAGCTTAATCTGAGACTCCATGCAAGAGAGCAGGGTGCAGGGCAAATGCATTTTACATGTGGTAGGTAAGGTAGTACAAAAAATCCAGTTTATAGTCTATTTTATATACTATACATACATCATTTGGGACATTTATGACAATACAATTTATACAGCAGTTCTGTAAAAGAGGAAGATGTTAGAAGAGCACTAAGGCCACATGATCAAATGTTGGAGAGTTTTCCTAATGCCTGAATCAGGATTGTCATCTAGCTTGCTTTCAGCTCCCTTGTGCATATGGGTTATGCTGCAGTTTCTCATACCTGACTGTGCATTGCCTTATTTGGTTTAAGCTGATACTTCAGTAAAAGCAAAGCTGTTCTCTTTGGTTTTGAGTGTTTTCCATAAATCACCAGTGCTAGCAGGAAACAAGGGATTAATTGAAGTTGATTTGGTACAAGGGGTGGTTGAAGTGAAGATCTGGAAGTTTCCATATAAAATATACTCATTCTCCTCTCCTTTCTTCAGAAGCATTCTGAGAAATGCTGCCTTGAGTGCTTGGTGGTGGATGGGATTGGTACCCAACTTTCTGCACCACCTTCTTTTTGTCCCATCTATATGGAGGCTCTCTTCAGGGACATGCAGAAACTAAACATATAGGCAGGAATCGAGAAGATATTCAAGCTGGAAAAATATTATCTGTTACAGTTGAAGGAAAAATATCCTCCACAGGAGGAAGAAATCTGGAAGGAGAGGCTGAAATTTTGCAGGGTAGAAGTGAACAACAAATTAGGCAGCAGAGGGTAATATGTGCAGCTGCATATGAGGGACTGGTGGTGCTTAGGACTTTGGAGGCAAAAGCCCCAAGTCACATGGGTTTTCTCCTGTGCACCCTGGGGTCCTGCTCTGAGTCAAGGTATTCTTCATTGCCAGAAAAGATCTTGACATATTGGAAAGAGTTCTGAGAACTACAACAGGAGGTAGGGAGCTGAGGGTTAATAGACCCATATCTGGAAAACTGAGCCAAATGCTGACCTTGGAGGATGGGGAACATACTTTGAGGCTGAGGCTATTAGGAGGGGGCAGACAGGGTGTATTAGATTGCCTGTAGCCTTGGCAGGGTGGCCATGCAAATTTTTCAGCAATAAGGCTTTCTAAAAAGCAAAGTGCCAAACTCTTGCAGGGATGTAATGACAGGTTGATAATGACACTGGAGCTTTGCCTTCTCCATCACTTTGGAGCTGTGCTGCTGAGGAGCTGGAGTCCAGGCACTGCCGAAGCAGGCACAGTGCTCTGGATCCCTTCCAAATGAGGATTCCATGAAACCTGTTCCTCCCTGATGGTCCTTGGTATGGATACTGAAGGCCACATGAGAGAGGTGTAGAGCAGATTCGTCGTCATGGTACTTCTGGAAACTCTGACTTTGCCAGCAGGCATCATGCATACGTGGCCAGGAGTGCTCCTAGTCCCCAGGCAGCCTCTAGTCTTCTGGCTAGTGAGTAAGTGGAGGGGTGGAGCCAGTGCAGAACAGCACAGACTAAAACTCACTGAAATGCTCATTCTCCAATCATCGGCAGGGCTGAGACTTCAAGAGTGGTCAGCAAAGGTTACATCTCAACACACCTCTCATGGATTGAGTGCTGCAGGTGAGGGAATCCTGTGTATGGCTAGGGATGGAGAGATGTGAGGAGACCTAACCACATTGAGCTGATAAATCCAAAGGCCAGGGCATCCTGCTGGGTGTTCGACCATTATTTGAGCTTAAAATGTATCTTAGATCTACAGTGTTTCCAGGGTGAGTGGGAGACTTCCCAACACCACCTACTGTAGATGAAAAGCCTTCACTTCTTCAAATGAGAGCACTACACTCATCTCCTCTCCACCCAATTGCTCTCATGCCCAGTGTGTGTGTGTGCCTGTGTGCACGCAGCCGCAAGCTCTTCACCTCACTTGCACGCCTGGGATGAGAGAGGCTTTGCCTGCCCTCTTCATGTCCTGTGTAAAGCGGGGCAGGCAGCCGACTCCCCCCACTCCCTGGGGTGCATGTGAGGATGAATAGGCTAAAGTGTTTTTTCAGGGCTTTGAAGCTGGCAGCCTGGTGGAGGGGTGGGTGTCACTAGTCAACAAGATGTTAATGAAACTCAAAAGTGCTTGTTTTCGTACTGTTACGGGGGGAGATGAGTGATCTCCCTGCAGCCAGTGATGAGCTTTTTCTCTGGCTGATGCCCCTGCAGCAGGTTTCATTAGATGGCAGCCAGGTCCTCAGATTGCAGTTGTTGTGTCTTATGGAAACAGAAGGCCCTTTCAGATGGAGATCTTGGTGTGCTTCTGGGCACAAGGACAGGTCGATATGTTGTCCTCTCCTCTTGCATGTCACTGCCCTAAATACAGGTCCTTCCCCTGCCAGGTAGAACCCTGTACTGAGGAACTCGGGGAGCAGGAGAGGGGCAGAAGAGGCATTGCTGTGGTTGGTGAAAGGGATTGAAACCTCAGTGGGGTGGTCACGTTGCACGATGGACAAACCAGCTCTCCAGCTGCACCAACAGCTTATGCCTGGTTTTGTGATAGTGAAAAAGCTGTGGCTATGGGATGATGTCTGCAGTAAGACAGTGGCACTGATGGGGACCTGCATGTGAGGGCAGCTGTTAGGATACTTCTGGATGTGTGTCTTCTCACTAAGGCATGAGAGTGGCTGTGCGACTGCATTTGGGAGCAGTGCTGTGCCTGTTGATTGTGCTGCTGAACACTAGCCTCTAGGTGCAGCAGGGGAGCCAACTGTGGCAGTTTTCTCATTGTTTCAGCCCAAACGAGTGTGCGGCTGAGCACAGTAAGCCAGCCTGGGCAGTTCTGCCAGAGAAGTGGTAGCTTGCCTGGTCTACCTTATATCCTCTAAATTCCTGTTTTAGTCTATGGAGTGTGCAAGGTTTGGCCCATATGTGGCATTTGTAATTAGGAAGCCTGGCCTGGTTCCTCTGGTGGCTCCACTTGAAGCTCAGAGTGATTGCAGGCTGCATTTTGATTTTTCTGAGAGTCATTGGCTTGCACTTCAGCTCTGGAGACAAGCAGATTGCAAACAGCTCTTTATCACATTTGGCTTTTGGAAGTCACAGTTCTGGCCATTTTATGGGTCAGCACTAAGGTCTGATGTATCCAGCCTTGGGTGCAATCTGCAGCTCCTGGTGCCGTGCCCTTGTGCAGGGCATGTTTCTGCAGCCTCGCTGGACTAGGCAGGTGCTGTTCCCATGCTTGGAGAGCTGGACTTCTTCCAGGGAGTCAGTTGCTCACTGCTTAATATGCAAGAGCAAAGAAGAACACTCACAGGGTGGCAGGTGGCATGTGTGGCACGTGTGACAAGGGAAGGGCATTTAATGTCAGCTGAGAGCTCTGCAGAGGCATGTGAGCAGCCACTTTGGCTAAGGAGCAAGTTAGATCCCCAGAGGCTGGTTAAAAAGAACCTATTAACTTTCTGTGTACTTAGACGGGTTCGCTTTTGTATGTGGTGTCCAGCAACTCCTGAGCAGATAAAAATAGAGTTCACAGCCCATCTCTTTCGCCCTCTTTGTTTTCTCACACTGCGTGGTGGGCTGGGAGCCAGCAAGGATGGCTCTGCATGACTAGCACTGTTTTGGGGCCTAGAAGAAGGAGGATGCCAGGGTGATGGTGGTGAAGCCTGAGCTTGGTGGCACAGGGCAGACAGCTGGGGACTTTACTGTCCCATGGACTTGTACATCTCTTGCTATGGTTTGTAGTGAGAGATCCAGAGAAATCTTGGCCAGCCACTGGTGTATATGTCAAGTGGAGCAAGGAGCTGGAGTTACCACTGCAAGATGGCATGGGAGAGAGCCCAAAATGAGAGCCATATGGGCTCTGTGACAGCTTCTTACTAGCCATGGTGAGGGATAGGGGTGGCACCTGGATGCTGGAGTGACATGGCTCTTGGCATGTACCACCACATTGAGTGTCATGTGAGGGAGGGAGTCTGACACATGTTCCTGGCCACGCAGACCCACTTTGGCAGTGCTGTTTGTGCCCAAGGAAAAGGGTGTTGTCAGTGGCACCTCTGCCTACAGAAACTCTAGAGGTTTCACAGCAGAGGGAAGATTTGGATGACTTGTACCTTTATGTCTCTGTAATGGTCTAGATGCCTGTGTCTGGTGTCCCAACTGACATGGGATCTGGCTGCAGGTGTCTGTGAATCCAACACAAAGGTACTGAGTGGTTATTCCTGTGGCCTTCATGGTGCACAGGTTCTGCTTGACTCTGCCAGGAAAGTCTTCTGCCTGGGGGAGGCTGGTAGCTGCTTCTCCTGTGCAGAAGAACTTCCCTTGCCTTCCACCAAACCCTGAGGAACAGGGACTTCAAACTTCAGTGTCTCCCTCATTTGAATGGGGGGTACTAGAGCTGAAGACAGCTACAGGCAGGTTTCAGAGGTATTTCTGCTGCTCCTGGAGATAATAAACTGAGGTAGGATTTATGGACATGATGTGGGTGGGCTTGAAGTCAGGTGCCTTGTATGGTGTGGTTTTCCCTGTCCTCCCCTAGTTCTAACAGAGCTGTCTTCCTTGTCAGCGTGTTTGTGAGCTAATTGATAATAAACTTGAGTGCTCTCTAAGCAATGCCTCTCCTGTGCTTGGGGGCCTGCAGACTGAGCCATGAATCCTGTCTGCCTGCTGAGGAACCTGTTTGGAGTCCAAGAAAGGGGAAGTTTCTGGTTTGCGGTCAATTTGCTGCTTTCCAAGGCTGGCTGCTTCTCTCTCCCCCTGTAGACACAGACACTGGTGTTAAGGCTGCCCATTCTTCTGCGATGCTTTAGTGGAAAATCAGCAACTGCCGAGCATTACAAAGGGGGAAGTGAATCATTGGTTTTGGTCCCTGTGGCCCCAAGCAGGGAGGGTGTTTTGCCAAAGGGATAGGTGGATGGACAAGACAGACACCAAGTATATTGTTCGATGTTTAAAATCCAGGGGAGAACCTGCCAGTTGTCCCGGCAGGTTATCAGGGGCTGAGCATGACTCAGCCCCTGACCTGGCTGAAGCCTCTCATCTTGGAGATGCGCACACAGGCTGCAGGCTGGAGGAGCTGGGGTGGACTTGACAGTGCTTCAGTGGCTCCCCTCTGTGGGACTCTGCTCCCAGCTCCGTGGGCAGCATGTGGCCTCTCCAGGTGCCTGGAGGCAGCAGTTGCATCCCAAGCAGCAGGCTGGTTGCATTTGGAGAGATGGAGCTTGTTGGGCTTGGGCCCTGGGATGCGGGTTTCTGGACCTTTGAAAGAGGGTTTCTTCTATGAGGGCTGCTTATCTTCAGCTTTGTTTTGGCCAGTGCTGTCCTACTCTGTTGTTGCCTTCCTGGGAATTGCTCCTTAGGTCTCTGTGATCTCTGTCATCTCTCCCTGATGCTCAGCATGGTGCAGATTTGTTCCAGCTGGAAGAGTGGCTTTCCAACCCTCATCTGTCCAGCCCTTGCCTTGTTTGGGGTTAGCACCCCTCCCTGGTGACTGCACTGCCCACGATTCACTCTCTCCACAGTGCTTCAGGCCATCCACCCTGCTGTGGTCATGGCTGGGGAGAGGGTGAGGCAGGTTGGATGACAAACCAGTAACACTCTTGTGGTACTTGGCTCTGCATTTCCTTTACACAAATAGAAGAAACACCATTTCCCAGCTCACTTGCAATCTGGCCAAAGTCAACAGTTGGATGAAGGGTGGCCGATAGAAGCTAAATCCAGGAAAGACTGAGGTGTTGCTGCTGGGGAGTGGGAAGTGTTTTGAAGAGTTTGCCACCTTTGCCTCCAACCCCAAGGAGGAGGCCTGGCATTAAGACGCTACGAGAATGATCTGCCCCGCCTGGACTCCCTCTGGCTTTTGCTTACCCAAAGAATCATGATCATATAAAGTGATCAGAGATTTGAAAACACTTTCTGTGTACAGTGGGTTAGAAAAACAGTATTGTTTTCTAGATACCTTAGTCTCAGTGATTTAGACTTGGTTATTGTGATCCTGTGTACCTAGTCTTGAAATTGTAGGCTTAAAAAAAAAAATGTGGTTGATTCAGAAAACAAGAGTCCTCATATCCATCTGTATGGTTGTTGGGAGTCTGCCAGCTCAGTCCTCAGTGGAGTGACAGGATACCACTCACCTCCTCTAGCCAGGGAACAGGCACCTTGCAGGTTCATATTGGACTGGCAGGAGAGCACGATATCCAGGGAATACAAATACCTTCTCTACCCTGCTGTGACCAAAACCTATTGCAAATAAAATGTTTACATACAATGGTGCTATAGCAGATGTGTGGATCCCTTGCTGGATGTCATATAGGTATCATTTGGATCCTGCAGGGTTATGTAGCACTAGAATGTAAGGGACCAGATCTCCCCTAGTTGTTCTGACTTCTAGCATGTGTCCTCAGGGGCCTATGGGGAGTCTTGGTCCTTGACCTGCAGTTCAGAAGAGGGCAGCTACAAGCGCTCTTTGGGTAGTTTTGAACTGTTGCAGATGTGGATCAGTCTGTCTGCACAGCTCCCTCCGATCCCAAGTCTCTTTTAATTTCAGTTATCACCTAATACTTACAGGTATTTCCACGTGAAGGTGACTGAGATGTCAGCCAGTGACCTTTCAGGTGATGGAGATCAGCAGGAGCACATATATCCATGCTCCTGGAAGGAGAACGCTGCTCCCTCTGCCTTTCCTCCTTTACCTGTGTTCCCCTGGACCACTGCTGCTGTTACCTGACTCTGCAAAGGCAGGCGCTCTAGGACAGCTCAGAAGGAGAGGTGTCCTAGGAGTCTGCATGCTGTTTTTGCCCCACAGGCTGTGCCCGACACAGAGAAAGTTGTCAGCAGCTCTGACGGATGAAAAGCAGAGAAACCAGCTGCCTGGCAGGTGGTTGTCTATAAAGGAAGAGACCACTGCCTCTTTGCAGAGATCTGTGCTGGCCGTGTGCCTGGCTGGAAGAGTGGAAGTAATACCATGTTGAGGGAGGCTGTAAGACTGAATGAATGTGAAGCCCTGGGATTTTAATTGTCCTGGAATATAGTGCTTGAAATGTCAACCTCCTCTGCCTCTTCAGTGCTTCTTTTCAAGCAGGTGGAGACATGCAGAATGTTTAAACAAGCTTCACACTCTGCTGATTTGGAGCCACACCATCTGTTTGCCATCCTCGCTCTTACCCCTAGGACAGTCACACCAACAAAAGAACCTGTGGCAATGTAGATCCCTGGGAACTGGCCAAGCTCCAGCCATATGTATATTAAGATCCTCCAAATGGATAAGGGTTGCTAATGGCTTCTGAGTGGATCAATACAGATGTAATGAGCTCAGATTCATTTCCCAAGACACTTGAAGCAAGCCTGTCCCTGTCTACCCGGCATGGACTGCCTCTGAAGGTTTGGAGGGGAAAAGCTCTGTTTTGTATTCCCTGACCATGAGCCAGCTGCTTGGCATGATTTGGGAATGGATTGGGACTGACAAATTGAGATGGAAAGATGCCTTTTGCCATTGATTTCTATTGCCCAGGGTAGAATGGTGTTACTCAACTCAGTCCACAAATCCCAGTGCTCATATGCCTAGAATAGAACCAAATAAACAAATTATTCAAAGCAAATCTGACTTCCCCCCCACTCCCCTGCTGCGACTCACTCTGGAATGCTTTGCCAACAGGATCTCGGTAGGATGGCTTTTCCTCAAGTGTTGCAAACTATGGAGTAATGTTCCTACTCCATTTTTCCTTTGAAATTGGCACCACCTCTTGCAGTAAGCTCATATAATCCCTTGTTCTTTGGAACTGAAATGCTAATGATTATTTTATTTAAAGCCCTTCTTTTTTTTTTTGTGGGTCTTGTTACAAAATCCTGGGAATGAAAAGAGATGCTCCTAAAGCCAAAGGGTGGAATTACTTCAGGCAGGCAATGGGTAGAGCCCAGTCAAGCCCTGCTACTTGCACATAGCATGCTCCCTTCGTCAAGGGTCAAAATGATCTGAGGGTTTTCAAGCAGAAGAGCCAATATTTCCTTGTGTTATGCCACCAGTCACCTTCACCCAGTGACTCTTCAGAACTCCGGGCTGAAGTTGCCCTCAAATGACCAGCACTAAGACAGTCAGTGTTATTGGGCTGAGGAACTCACTTCTTTTCCTTGTGTGCTTCTGTCTATGCAGTAAAAGACCTTGGAACCCCAGCCATGTTCACCCATAGGACTATGCTTGGGATCTCTCACTAGAGATCAGAGAATAAATGTGCCTGAGCTTCCAAGGCTTGGTAGCTCTCACCTAGTGTCCTTAGAGTTCCATATATCTTTTTCTTTGTCACTAACAAAACTAGCAGTAGCACACTAGGTGACAAAGCAGTAGGTAGCAGGCACTAGAAGTTCATTTGCTGGCTGCAGGGCTGAATTAATAGCTCAGAAATGTGTGGGCAGGTCATGCCTGTGCCATCAGGGATAGGTGGTACTCTGCAGAATCTCAGGAGAGTTTCTGAAAGGGACTAAGGTAGAACTGAAATAAGGTTCACTTCTCTTCAATTATTCTGGCTAGCCTTGCTGATTATTGAAAAACAAACTCTCATCTCAGTTTAGATCTTGATTTTAACAAGACAATGGTATCAGGAGTTGGGGAATCCAATACTGAGGTTTTTGCAGAAGGAAAACAGCTATACTGCTGCATGTGGGTATGATTTCTAGTACAGAATCATTTGGCTTCAGTTTGCAGATGTTGTTTCATGGTTTGCCTTTCTTGGTTGGATTACATGGCTCTTTACACCTGGTGTTTTGTTCCTGTGGAGAAACCTGTGTCCTGTAGTCAGAGCACCTCTTAATCTTCTTTTTCCTAAGTTGAAGAGATTGAATACTTTAGATGTCTTACAGAAAGGCATTCTCACTAGCCCTCCAATTATTTTTGCCATTCTTTTTCCTATATCCTCTCCAGTTTTTTGACATCCCTTAGAAGATATGACATAACTTCGCATCAGAGCTAGATGATATTGCAGCATATTTACATCCTACTGTCATGAGGATGTGTAGGGAGGGAAAAATACCTCCTTGTTCCTGCATGTTTCACTGTCCTGATGTCAGGGCATTGAACTGACAGTTCATATTTAATCGTTTGTCATTGCCCCCGAAATCTTTTCAGAATTTCTGTTTTCCAGGATCATCTCTGACTATCTGCAGCTGCTCCCTGCATTCCTTCTTCCTATAAGTGTAATCCTGCATTTGGCTCTATTAAAATCCCATGTTGATTGGAAGGATTTGCCCTCCACAGAGATCCAAACTGTTCTGTCTGATTGCTCTGTTCTCATCAGGATACACCACATTGTGAATTTTTGTGTCAACAGCACACATTATCAATGTCGATCATATGTTTATTTTGAAATAAAAATATTTATTTCCAGATGAAATTCTTGAATCGTGCCAGGCCTCATACTGATGACCCTGGAACCCATCTAATTCCCTCCCCAGTGACGACTGTTTTTTGTGTTCTGTCACACTGCCAGTTTGTTATTAATTTTGCATGTGCCTGATTGACATTCTACTGCCCTGTTAATTTTTTTATCGGAATAGCATAGACTCTGAGCTTCTTGGTGTGCATGTGTGTAATTCTATCAAATTATGAAAATTAACTCCTTTGTCGAGAGTGGTTCTTCATATTCTTCATAGATTCTCTTCACAGATTCTCTTCACTTCACTTCTGTATTCCTTTCCTTTAGTTCCCAATTGATTGACCTGTATGTCATCTTTTCCATTGCTCAGGGCAGATTTTGGGCTCGCTGGCTGTGTTGCTCTTGACCTGTTTGAATACCAGCACAGCATGAGCTCCCTTTCCATCTCCCCAGATCTTATTCCAAGTTATCCAAGGAATGTCAGTGAGGCAGAGCCACCTCTCATTGGATCATCCAATCCTCTTGGGTTTAGAAATTTGTGTTTCCTGTAGACACTGTAACACACCCCCTGTGCTGACTGTGACAGGGAAGATGGTAAAAACCATAGAATGGTATAGATTTCTCTGGACACTTCAGTGAGAGAGTGCTGGTCTCTTTGCCCCAGCCATTCAGTCAGAGATGGAGGTGTTGGACAGGGTATGCAGAAGAGCTGTCAGTGCTTAAGTTCAATTGCAGAGGCATCCAAGGCTGGGACTTTCAAAGGAACCTAAGGGGCACGTGGGCAGTCAACCTATTTTGGCTCCCAGTTGTACGAAGCCTTTTTCTTTGCAGGTGGGGCAGGTGAGACTGAGAGAGACATTTGTTGGGAAGCAGAGCACCCTTTTGGAGGCTTGGTGCTGCCAGTCAGTTAAAGGGAATGGAAGCAAGTGCAGTAGAGCAAGATGTACTGCTTTGCTGGTTTAATGAGAAGAGCTCTGCCTAGTGGCCTGAATGGCTTTATAAAAGAGAGTGTATGAAGTGTAACCTTGTGAGCTGGGTGGCTTTTCCATGCTTAGCCCCCAGAGAACACCAAAAGCCATAAATGCAGTTAGTGCAGAAAGTTGTAACTGCACTTACAGACTTGAGTTCTTGGTTATTCTCTCTTGTTTGTGACTCTCATGGGCCAAGTTTTGTTTATGTGCTTGCTCTGGTCTCTCTTCTGACTGCCTCACTGTTTTTTTAGTGCTTCTTTGGGGATGGAACAGCAGGTCCTGAGAAAGCTCCCACCATAAGAACAAGTGTATTTGGAGATGCTTGTGTTTGCTGGGGGAGGGGTATGGTGGGGCAAGGAGCAGCCCTTGAGTGTGATGGGCAGGCAGAGGTTCTTCAAGGCAGCTGGGGCATTCCTGTGGTGGAACGGCCTGATGTCTTGGTACAGATAGGGCATCTTGGTGAATACTGTGCCCTACCAGGCTCAGGGCATGGGGCATGGTCCCTAGAGTGAAATGGTGCCATGGTGATGACTGAAAGCAGGTTAGGAGTGGGATCCTGCACAGATTGACAGAGCTCTGTGTCTGGGTGGTGGCTCAGGCAGCTCAGCAGTGAAGGTTGCTGCGGAGTACGCTGGTGAACAGGTACTGTGGGTCAGCACGGTTACTCGTGAGGAATATTGGTTCATTTTTTTCTCTTCCACAGGACTCAGAGCAGAATTGGCTCTCCTGTCTCCCCCCAGCACACAGGGTTATCAAGGACTGTCCGGCGCTACCCAGACAGCAATGGCCAGCTCACCTCTAATGCACTCCCCAATGGGAATGGCCATGAGCAGAGCAGCTCTGGGCCACATGCAGTTTCCCAGGAGCACACCTTGTCTGCAAAGGGTAAGGCCTCCAGGGCTGTCACTCTTTTGGGACTTCTTGTTGTGGTGTCATGGGAAACAGCAACGCTTTGACTGGGGATCCCCAAGAAACCCTGAACTCCCAGGACTGTGCTGCTGAGTGGGATGGAAAGGAAAAGTCAGCACAGGCACTGCTAGGCTTGGCAAAGAAAGGGGCCCTACTGAAGGTGGACAAATCAGTGGAGCAAAATGCTGATGGTATGAGAGAAGAGCCATGGGATGTGACAGTTGCCTCCCAAAGGTGTTAAACCTGAAGGGAGATGGCCTCAGTCTGTAGGAATGGTGTCTCCCAGCTTCCTCCTCAGTCCAAACAGCCCTCAAGGTCAGATTGTGCAACCAGTGTCTAGTTCTTCCCTTTGGCTGCCCCCTTGGTGCCTTCTGACTTGAGCAGGGATCAGGCCAGGCTGCTGAGATGTGCAGTTGATGGGCCTCAGCACCTCCCCAACTAGGACAGATGGAAATCATTTTCTGCAGCTTGGCTCCCCCTGAACCTGTGATTCCCCAAGGAGGGACCATGTGGCACCTCAGCCCCTATAAATAGGGCCATGAGCCTGGCTGAAGCTGTAGTCTGAAAGTGGAGATTGAAACAGGGAGAGTGGGTGTTGAACACAGCAAGGGGAGCACATGACTATCTTGGTGGGGTGGAATAGAAGGCTCTGGTGTGAAGCCACCTGGTTACACAATAGTTCTGCCTGTTGTCCATTTTTCACAAGCCCCCAAGAGCTCTGAGTATGACTTACCCCTGTATCTAAGGATGGTGAGGGACCAGAAGGGGACCATAGATAACTGCAGGAGGTCAGGGGACACTTGTAGGAAGACATCAGTTTTCTCAAGCCCTGATGCTCTCTTTTATGAATACCAGTGTGTTCATGTGGGAAGCCTTCCAGTGATTTAAGAGCAGCCAGTCTCCTGGCTGCTGATGTGGCTGGAGAAGGAATATTCTTTAAAGCAGAAGATCACCCTTTATACTGAAGTTAGTGCATGTATGTCCCTTCACAGGGAGTTATGCCACTCCAGCCTGGCAGGCAGAACATGCTGCTTGCCATTTTTCATGTGTTGACAAACTCTTACAGGTGGTAGAACAGAGAACAGGCTGGAGTGAGCAAGGGACAAGGAGAAATACCACCCTGGACAGAGACATAGACCCCTCTTTGCTCTGGAAATACTTTGGAGCTTAAGCTATGAATTACCACCCCCCCCCAGCCTGAAGATGTTGTTTCCACTCAGCACTACTCTTTTCTTTCATAGGGGCCAACCTGACAGAGAAGATTAGGAAGATAAAAATCATCTTCACACCCACCATCTGCAAACAGACATGCCGGAGTGGACGCTGCTACAACAGCTGCGAGAAAGGAGACACCACCACTCTCTATAGCCAAGGAGGGCATGACCACGATCCCAAATCCGGCTTCCGCATCTGTGAGCACCCCAAGGACCCCAGCCCACTTTCTTGCCTGCTCCCCCACTCTCTTCTTCCTGCCTTTCCTGACTCTACAGATGAAGCGCTTGGGCTGCTGTAGGGCTGAGAGGAGATGGCCTCTCTCAGTGCCTTGGAAGATGTCTTCTGGGTTCTTTAGAGCTTACTCCGTCTCTGGGGGAGGAAGACAGACTTTGCCTCATTGCTGTCTTTTGTGGGCAAGCAACTGCTGTTTCCATCCCACTCCGGCTAGAGGGGATACATGTGTTTGAGTCAGGCCTGCAGCCAAACCTCACCACCCCCTTCTTCTCAGAGCCAGCTCACTGCTTTAGTTGGCATCTAGTCTTGAGGCTGATTTTCATCACCTAATTTCCTCCTGTTCTCTCCTTAACTCACGTGGCAGCCAGGGGAGCTGGCTGCAGGTTGCAAACTGTTCTTATAAACAGGGTTGCTGAAACCTCTGCTTGCCTTTCAGAGCTGCTGGGATTGCTCATCAAGTCACTGGGATATCCAGCTGTGGGTTGGTCACATTGTCTTGGAGCCAGTTGGTGGGAGCAATGTGCTGGACCTGTTGAGACTTGTCCTCTGAGTGCCTCAGTATCACTCAGAATTCTTTTAACACTGAGAGAATGCAAAGTCTGGCTGTTGTGGGCACTGATGGATAATGGTGTTCACAGGAATTTCTGCTTAACTCCCAGTCCAAAAATGTGTCTCCTTCCCCAAAACTGGGTGCTGGGTTTGAGCAAATAAACTTGAAACAGGATGGGTGTTATCCCCTGGGATGAAGCTGACAAGCCCATCCAGGAATGTGGAGCAGCAGTGTCTCATCTCACACTGAAATGAGTCAGGATAGTCTGTCAGGGAATCCCATGCCTTGCTTGAGTGTAGTTCACGGTGAGATGCTCTGGGTCAGTCCAAGCATCTGATGAGGTCAGAAAGGACGTGATTTTGGTTTCATCTGTGGATGCTTTTTCTGAGCCTGTGCGGATGAATTGCTCTTGATTCTTTTGTCCCACTCCACACTTCTCTCACTTGAACTGCTGGCGGGGCCAGGGCTGGCTGTGAGACAGGCTCTGAGGATGTGGCTCTCTACCTGTTCTCTCCTGCCTCTCCCATCCTGCTGAGTTCCTTTCTGGGCTAGGAGTAAAAACCATGCCAGGTGGGGAGGGGGCAATGCAGAAGCAAAGGAAATGTGCTGACTTGGCCACACAGGGCTGCCATAGCTCCTGACCCAGTCCAAAGGATTCTACTGTGTTAGTAACACCACCTTGGCCTTGGGGGGCTACCCCCCAGGGCATGGGTGCCCCAGCCTGGCTGTGGCCCTAGAGCCCAAGGGAGGGCTCATCTTCTTCAACCTGTGTCTCCAGTTGTGAGCAGATCTTGGGGAAGATGGTGTTGCCCAGCAGGGACCTGAGCCTGCCTTCAGGCTGCAGGTGCTGACCCCAGCACAGTGCTGGGCCTGGTCCTTAGGCACCATGGGGCTGGTACTGGCCAGGTTCAGCTGCCTGGTGTCCCACAGCTGGCCTTGGCTAAGAGGCAGTGTCTCGGTTCCTCCTCTAAGCAGACCTTTCTTTGCCTTGCAGATTTCTGCCAGATTCCCTGCCTGAATGGAGGGCGCTGCGTGGGCCGGGATGAGTGCTGGTGTCCCTCCAACTCCACAGGGAAGTTTTGCCACCTGCCAGCTCCCTCTCTAGAAAAGAAGCAAGGAGGGAGAGCCCCAAAGACCCCAGCTGGCGGCTCCATGAGGCACTCCACCTATACCCTGCCCTTGTCCAACCAGCTGGGTGAGCATGGCCAGTGGCTCCAGACCCCACATTTTCCTCCTACTTTGTGTACTCCTCAGATCTTCATTAACAGGCCTGAGGAGGCCACTACCTCCTTATGCTTGCTGTTTCAGGCCAGTTTGTTAGAAAAGAGGTCCCTCTAGTTTCTAAAGGGGGCTGAGGATTTTTGTAGGTTTTGGTATGTTTGTCCTGTTTTTGGGCCAGAGAAATATTTCCTCTTAGATGCATTGTTCCTCTAGATTTCCTGTTGGGCTCAGTGTACCTCTCCTCCCTTGTGACTTTGTTGATGACAAGATGCTTTTTGGGTGCCAAATTTTTGCCAGATTGTCACAAGTGAGGTGTAAACTCATATTCCAGCTTCCCTGAACCCTTCTCTGGTGAATGTCCACATCAACCACCCTCCAGAAGCCACTGTACAGATTCACCAGGTGGCCAGGGTGCGGGGTGACGCAGAGGTGTCAGAGGATAACAGCGTGGAGGCAGTCCTGGTTCCTCAGCTGGCTACTGTGCCCTGGTACACCTATGCCCATGGAAATGGCAACAGCATTGCCAGTGAGAGCAGCCAGCAGCAGCAGAGAGCACCAGGGCTGCTGGGGAGATGCTTTCGGGAGGCTTTCCATGGGCAGGTAAGAGGTCACCTGACAAGTGATGGAGTGTGTGTAGTGACATGTTTGTTGTTCTTTGGTATGGGAGCATTGGCTTATGGGGCAGGGGGCTGGCTTCGTTCTGTGAAGCTGTTCAGCATCGGCATGGGCATCATGCAGGTGCTGTGGGCACAGGTAGCAATGTGTTAGTACTTGGGAAGAAAAAATTCTTTGCTTTGGTCCAACAGAGAGACCTCACTGCCTTACCCTGACCAGGCTGTGCCCTGGGGCAGCACAGCCCAGACTTGATGACTTTCACACACAGTCTCGTTTGAAAAGGGTGCCCTATTTATAGTAACATTTACTGCCATGCTCTGTGATTATTGTAGGAAACATATAAAACATAGGAAAATTCCTTTCCCTCTCAGACGATAAATGGAAGTCTGATTTCCATGGAACGACGCCTTCCTGGGCAGCTTGATCGGGGCTTGGGAAGCAAATGCACGTGAGGGACTTTCTCACCCCTGTCCCACAATCATCATAATTTCTTATTTTGTCTTTCCCCATCTGTTTCTCTTGTGTCACTGGAAAAGCATTGGAGGTTTTTGGCACCCACAGGAACACCTGTGAGCTTCCCCACAGCAGCTCGTGCTCAGCGAGACCCCCCAGCCTGGCAGCTGGGGACTCAGCACTGTCCCCACTGCTCCCCAGCGTTTTCTAGGGGGCTGCTCCCAGTTCCCACCTCATCTTTCAGTCACTCCCATCCAAGTAGTTTCTAGCAGGATGTGTTCTTAAGCCATTTTCTAGTGAAAAAATAAATTATATCAGACCCTGAGGCTGGAAAAGCCCTGCTCTCTGTGGGGAAACGGCAGCTCTGTGACCATGAGAGCAGGTGATGATGGCGATGATGCACAGAGATGCTCGTGAATGCCCAGAGAGGCTGTGGGAGATGCTCTGGGGGCGGCGGGGGGTACTGTTGCTGAGCTCACACCGCACCCAGCTGAGGTGATGCCGTGCCTGGGAGAGGGTGAAGAGTTCCGCGGGGAGCGCTTGCCTCTCCCCTCTCAGCCGCAGCCGAGCCGATCGGTATGCGAGTGCTGGGCAGGCGGCCACGTGTGGCTGGAGGGGGGCCAGCTCCAGCTTGTGGGCCCAGCGGCTCCGCTCTAATGGGGAAGCCTGTAATCCAGAGGGCCTTGCTAAGGGCGGGGTAAAAGAAACTCATTCAGCAGAGGAAAGTGCCTGACAGTGAGCTCCCCACCAGGCTTAAGTGGTGCACCCATTTCACTGGCTAATCAGCCAGGCACGGGGCTGATCCCTCACGTGATACCATCTCTGGTTCATCTCTGCTCTGTTTGGTGTCACCTTCCCCTCTGATGGGTGCAGTCGAAGGAGTTTCTGTCAGCACAACTTCTTACTGTCTTAATCCGCATCCTTGGTCCCACTGTGTCCCAGTGGGGAGCTGTACTGAGAGGGCCATACCAGCCTCTGACCCTAAACAGTTGTCCCTCATGCTGGCTCTGCTGCTACTGCACCAGCTGGCTGCAGTGGACAGGCGCATGTTTCCTCTGCATCCCACAGAAGCCTGATCTGCTCCTCTCTCCACAGTGCACTAACCCCCTGCCGGGGCTGACCAAGCTGGAGGACTGCTGTGGCAGCGTGGGGCTCTTTTGGGGTGCAGACCAGTGCCTGGCCTGTCCCCCCCGGCCAGGTGAGTACTGCTGCTGGCCAGGACAGCATGAGAGATGGCCCACATCCTCAATGACCAGAAATGGTCCTGCTGCCTCCTGCAGCAGATGCAGGGAGCAGAGCTGCGGGTCCCACCTGCATGGCTCTCCTTGGCCCAAGGCCCTTGGGCATGGGCATCGTGTCCTTGGTGAGCACAGGGCCATGCTGGCTGCTGCCCCAGCCCAGCAAGGAGCAGTGCTCTGGTTTGGGTGCTGAGCCCAGGCTCAGTGCTTTCTACCTAAACCAGAGCACTGCAAAACCCCACCGTGGCTGATGGTTCCCACCATGCTAGCCCTGCTTAGAGGAAGAAACAGGAAAAAAGCAGCCGTGATTTTAGGAGGTGCAGTTCTAGGTTGGAGGAGGAGGTTGCAGACTTGGCCCTATAGAGTTACGGGCTTGCTCTGGGCCCGACATGGGCTTGGCAGGGGCTCTGGAAATAACACTACATCAAACAATTGGCAGGAGTGCACCCGGGGTCCGTTCCAGGGGCATAGGCGTCCAGCTCTGTTTCTGCTGCACTTGGGAGCCGGATGGACTGCTCCAGCATGAGACGGGGATTCCTCAGCCGCTCTGCTTGGAGTGCTTCATGACTGGCACAGCCTCTTGCACTGTGGCCCTGTCCCATGTTGTGGGAGAAAGGCTGTGTAGAAGGACTCCTGGATGGAGGGGAGGCAGCCCTGTGGGCACAGTGGCTCCGGCATCCAGTGCTGACCGGGTCTGGTGCAGGACAGGGTGTACTTGTCCAGGGAGCTGCTCACCTCTCCCCTGCCTGCCTGGCTACCCTCTTCCATTGCTGCCTGGCTGCCTAATCACATCCATTCACTGGAGCGAAGGACTAAAGAAAACAAACCCTATGGTTCGGGAGACTTTTGACTCCTGAGTAGAGCGTAGGTATCCAAGGTGATAAGTTTTGTGCAAGCAAGTGTGGCATTGGCAACTTCTAGCTCTGCCCAGAGGTTGTCCTGCTCGCTTACACACACATTCCCAAGAGCTGAATTTGTGTCTCATTATGCTCTCTCAGTTCAGTTCCTCCTCAGCCAGGGGAGGGCTGGCTGGAGCCAAATTCCTTGCAATCACAGACGAGGTTGTCAGCATCCTGGAACCTAGTCCAGATCTGGGGAGCTCTGATTGGTGTCATCTTCCTGCGCTACATGGCTCTGCTGTGGCCTCGGCCATGCTACTGTTTGCCTGCCCTCACCCATATGCCAGCCCCAAAGGAGCCTTGGGCACATGTGGTATGGGGGTGATCATGGGGTTTGCAGGTTCAGCACAGACAAGGAGATGCCCCACACAGGCTTTAGCCCCCTCTTCTTTGTCCCTGAACTTCGCACCCCCACTCATGGCTTTCTCTTCCCCATCCCATAGCAGTGTCCCTGTTTCTCACCCTCTCTGTGATCTCACCATTAGAAAGCAGAGTGGCCACTTAATACTTCAGTTAAGCTGCAGGTGGCTGCAAAAACTCTGTACCTCCTTTCTCCTCCATGCCAGGATGCAAGGTATTACTCAGCAGCCAGAGCTGCAGCAGTGATTTGCTCTGCTGAACTTAGAGCTTCAAAATGTGTCTAATCATGGGCTTCTAAAATGTGAAAACAGGCACAAAATACCCCCATGTCCTTCTTGCAGTCAGCCAGCCAGTAGAGCAAATGCACTTAAGAAATGGCTCCTAGCTGCCAGCAGGGCCCACTTTCACAGCTCAACACATGTCCTTGTGTCCCAGCGGCAGTTGAAACTCAAGGCAAGTTGTCACTGCTGGTCTTCATTGAATGCACAGATGCTTGTCTGGCTTTTTTTTTCAGATTAATTTCATGGATGTATGAAAAATGTATCCCTGTGGGTCTTCTGTATTCCTCTGCCACAAGAAAATCCCATTTTCAGTCCTCTGGCTTTGGGTGATAAAAGTTCCTCATTGGAGACCTAATGGCTCTTGTTGGGTTTTGTCAGGAATTCAGGCTAGTTAAAGGGGCCGTTTTCATCCCATTTTAATCATGTGCAAGTATCTTTCTCCTTTGGCTACCTCTGATTGACTACCCCATAACCAGCCCCCCATGTAGGAGACCACAAAATGCAAGTGCAGGGAGCTGTAAGGCAGACACTTAATGGAGGCAGCCTAAGAGAGCCCAGCTGCTGTGGAGTGGGAAGCCCAGGTGGATGGCATGCCTTTCTTTGGCATGCTGTCTTCACTCACAAGATATCTGGCCCCAGAGCGGAGTCAGGGAAACAGTCCTTTCTCAATGATCTTACTTCTTTAAGGGAGCCACTGAGCACTGTGACCTCTCATTGCCTTATGCCTTGTCTGCCAGGGCTTCCAGTTCCATGCCAGCATGAAGGCATCACTCCACGTACTTCCTGCCTGTAGACTACATCCGATGCTCACATTCCTTCTGTCTTCTGGTTTTGCTGGCCTGTATTGTGCTCACTCAGAGTCACTGGGCTGTAGTTCAGTGTCTTGTGCACAGAGATAACATGTCCAGGGGATGTTTCCAGCTTTCTTAGCACTGTGATCTTCAGAGAGAACTCCTTGCTCTTGTGTGTTCCGGGGAGGCGTGCACCAGAGCAGACTTGACAGCACTGGGAATTTAATTACAGCAACTAGAGACAGAAATGGCAGAAGCTATTTCAGTGTAAACACTTACAAATGTACAGAAGTGCAGCCAGGCAAGAGCTAGACAAATGGGGAACTTGTTTGGATTGACTGTCTGCCCGAGACACTGATTGTTAGTAGAGTCTGGATTCGTCCAGATGTCTCCATCGTCTGCAGCTTTCATGTTTGGTACGTGTTTGTGTGTGCAAAGATATAAGAGAAGAAGAAGAAGAATAGGAGGCAGGCATCTGTCTGAGCAAACTTACCATGACCAATCCTCACTATTTTTTGTGTTTTGCTCAGCATCAAAAAAGCCAAGGCACTCAAATGCTTTGTTGCATCCTAATGGGACCATGTTAAAAGCTGAGTTCAAAATTGAGGGTTGACCTGACCAGGGGTCTCTGTAGTGAGTGTTACTTTAGTCTCAGAGATTTCCTTAGGCCCTGCTCAGGATGTGTGGTTTGCTGCTGGGGAGGGTGTATGCTTTTCGGTCTCTTTAGAGAAGTGGGCACAGAGATAGATGTTCAAGCAGGCTATAGTAGAAGTCTCTGGGAGTTGCTGTTGCTCATGCAAGTGACAGCTGAAGATAGGAACCCCAGGATATGTCAGAGACAGCCCTGGGAGAAGGGGGAGAGCAAAGAGCTTGCTCTATGAGCTGTTGGAGCAAAGGCTATCATCCGACCCATGAAAGAAAGAGATGAGCCAGAGGCAAGGCCCTGGAGGGTGGCAGGACACCTGCATGCTGTCATGTGGCTGCAGTCCTTCAGCTGTGGCTAGAGCTGGCTGGATGATATGTGTTGTGTTGCAAGATAGAATAAATCAGATGGAGACATCCAATGGCCCTCACATGTCTTTAGTTCTTGCAGGAAGCAGTGGAGCACACACTGAAAGTCTAGAACAGAATGATAGGAGCAAATGGGACCTGGAAAGTAAAACTTGGAGAAGAGTGATAGTAAGAAAAGGGAATTGGAGGCTGAGGAAGCAGCTGAAGTAGAGACACTTGGATGTGGCTCAGGGAAGGAAGGAAGGAAGCTCAGGGACCAGCAGGGTGTTTAAGCAGTGCTGGTGAGAAACCTGCACTGAAGCAAAATCCTGTCCTGTGGCAAGCTCAGGATGTGGGGCTAGTAGCAGGCACACTGCTGGGCAGAGCTACTCCTGCTTGCCTGCCAGACCATGCATTATTTTGGGGTATACAGTGGTCTGTGGAGAAGAATGTGTTGGAACAAGGATAAGAGATGGTCCATGGAAACTAAACCCAGCAAGACAAGAGCTGCAGGTCGACACAGACCCTGTGGCAGGTGTGGATTTGGACACTGATTCTCCTGAAGGCTTGGCCCTTCTCAGGCACATGGGGATAAAGGAAACTAGTAGCAGAGAGTTCTGCCCAGAGGGGTTCACAGTCCTGCTCTTCTGTCTCCTCCCTGACCGTTAGACTGTACACCTCAGCAACCAGCAGCACTCCAAGAGAAGCCCAAACCAGTGATGAACGCTGTCTCCAGTACTGCCCAAAAGCTACAAGTCTCACCTTTCTCTTCAGGTTTCAGAGACTTTCTGGGTGCAGGAGTAAACCTGTATCTTCCAGGTCCTGATTTTTCAGTGCCTCTGGCCCCTTATTTCCAGCTACAGTCAGCCTGAGCATGGGCTGTGCTGTGCAACCACTGGTGTTGCTCAGTGCAGATCTTCCTACACTGCTTTCTCTCTTCCTGCCTATGGGTTTTAACTGTATTAAGAAACAAGTCTTTGAAGGCTATTGTTTTGTTTTTATTCTCACTCCCCCTGTTTTTTCAAGTTTTTTGTCCTGGAGAAAAGTTTGAATTTCACTGGAAAGTTGGATCCTGCAATGTCTGGCTTGGCATCCACAGCACACCCTGAACGGACCTCCCACTGTGAGAGGGGTGGCAGCTCAACCACGGAGCCGTTATCATCAGAAATACCGAGTGGCTCTGCAAGCTGCACGCTCCCCTGCGCTGTGCCTGCAGGCATTGAAACAGCCACAGGAAGCCCCTTGAAAATCAACCCCTGGGTCTGCTCCTGTGAACAGACTGGGGAGGATACAGGAAAAAAACCCTGGAAATATGGGAAGGAGGCTATGGAGGGGGCTGGTTTTGCCACTGTTACCATGTACCACAGGGATTCTGTCCAGGACAGTAAAGAAGGCCTGGAGGTGGCAAAAGAAGTTGAAACTTCTGCAAGGTTGTGCCAGTACCACAGAGAGCAATGCTTAACCTGGGAAAGCACAGCATTTTCAGGACTGCGTTGTTCTGCACAATGCTTGTTTTGCTCATCATTCATGTGTAGCATCGTGGTATCAGCATACAGCAGCACGTTGTTGCAACAGTGGGGGTTTTTAGGTACAGAGGTATCTTGTCCCAGCTGGAAGCCACTGTGGGAACAGAATGAGGATCTCTCTGTTAAAACATTGAAAGGCAATTAGGAATTACCAGAATCTTTTTCCTTCAAGCATCTTTTTCACTGTGAAGAATCTTTACTGACCACGAGTAGAACTAGAGGGCTTAGTTTTGTATCGCAAATGCCTTTAGTATGATAGATGGAAAGAGTGGAAAAAAAAGGGCTAGCTTTCAGCAGCTGGGCATTTCCTCACTTCTCATCTGACCACAGGTTTGCCTCTTCCCTTTTTAACAGGGTGATATTGGCTGGACTAATGCAATGTATTATCTCATCCTACAAACATTGGCTCACTTCACGCTGTTGTGGCTACCACCACTAGTAGAAGTTTTCCACTGCACCATCACCCTGAGCTTCTTCAAACAGTGTTTGGGGAGCCTGGTCTCTTGGGTAAAACCTTTTCTCCTGGGAAGTGATGCAAAACTAGCCTAGCTGCTTAGAGGTCATCCGGCTAGGCTACAAAATCCCTCTGCTCAATTTCCGTGCATTTGTTTCCCTCCTATTATGCTCTGCTTGAGTATTTTTCTAGCTGGGAACAAAGGTGCTGGTTGAAGTCCTGGGCTGTAGATGCTTCGCGCTCGTGTCCTTCCTGAGTTTGTGAGCATGTCACATGCATGTTCCTTCGTGCAAGCCTGGCCCTGACAGGGATGCCCAGTGCCTGCAGAGCTTGCAGAAAGTATCAGTGGGTGGTAGGAGAGCTGGAGGGAGCATTGAGGAGAATGGAGAGGGAGTCCTAATGTGCAATCACCTGGTGAGCACATTGCTTTGGCACAGCACCCACAGGGCTGAAGTACCCTGGAGGCAAGGCTCTGAAGTCACCTTCAATCACCAATCAATGACCTTCAATCAGAAACCAGGATTCCCTGCCCTCAGCAAGCCTGAAGTCCCTCTGCCTGACAGATGCAGCTCAGCTGCTCCATCCCTATCCTCAGGCTCTGGGAGGACCCTTCCTGGAGAGAGTGTAGACAGACAGACAGATACAGGAGGCTGGGACCCCCATCTCTGAATGCTGACAGATTTCTGCCCTCTCTGATCATCAGATTAGCTTTTTCCCTTTGCTGGGTTCCAGAGGAATAGCCTCCTAAATCAGTCTGTTACTCCTGCCAGTTGCATGAGAGAAGGTTGGATGTTGATCCCCTTTGCAGGAAACTCAGGTGTCCTAGGCTGTTTTTTTCAGGCAGTTTTAGCCATCTCTAGTGTAGTTCAGTAACATCAGAGCTTGTGGAAGGAAATGGTCCTCTACTCAAGAAACCAAGTACAGAGCTGAGAGTTAATATCTTATACCCTCCTGCAGCCACACCCTGTCTTCCCCTGTGGCCAGTTCCTGATAGAAAGAGAGCAGCCTCCATCCACTACTTGAGAAATGTCTTAGTTCCCCTTGGTACTAAGAGAGATCTGCTCACATTACATTCCAGTTATTCTTTGCAGGGAACATGGGTTTCTTTGCAAAGTTAAGGCATTTGTCCATAGCTTCACAAATGATTTGCTGAAGTAGTAAGTTGCAGGTTTCTGCAAACTGGAGTCATGTGAGTGCTGAGGTGGCACAGACCTGCACACTCACCCACCCACCACTGGCATTTTCTGCCTTGATCTCTTCCTGGCAGCATCTGGTGGAGGGATGCTGCAGTATCTGTTTCTCCGCAAAGGCTTTTCAGAGAGGGAGCACAGCTCTGACACATGTCATCACTGTTTGATCTCCAGCATGCTTGGCTTCCTCTCAGAGAGCTCACACATAACAATGCTGCTTCATTTGAGCATCTGTTATCACACTGTGCTGAGGTTGGCAGATGCTTCCAAGCACAGTTAATGCCTGTCGGCAGTCTCAAGCCCACAGGCTGTGGTGTGTGAGTACCTGGAATCTCACCAGGGTGCTGAGCTTGGAGCCCATAAGCCAGAGGTTGCTTTTACCTTCCCAGAAGGCTAGAAATGTGCCCAGCGATTCCCAGTATTGCCAGTAGCTCCTTTGTCCCTAACATCCGGATATTTGTTAGCTTACAGTTCATGATTGAACTGTTAAAGGGGATAAATAAATTTTTTTGGTCTTTGTCATTCGTTCAGTCACTAAGGATCAATCTGCATACAGAGAACCTTGTAGCTTCATTTAATATACCTGAGGAACCCATGCTTTCTATTCTTTTTCCTGGTACAGGCTGGTAATAGCTTGTTCTCACGTCTTTTATTTCCTAAGTGCCTTTATCGTAGGAGGCTGGTCCCTAACTTTTGCCTTTCAAGAACTGTCCTAGAATGGCTTTAGATTGCTTTATAAGGTTCAAGTGTCGAGGACAAAGAGTTATGGACATACCTGTTCTCTGCCCCCAGAGTGTTGTTTGTGTACTTAAACTTTGCAGGCTCTTACCAACCATCTCCTGCTGTAAGGATGGTCTCAATTTGCCCCTGGTTCTTGAAAGCTGCAATGCATTAGCAATGTGCCAGACCCTCAGTATGACTGTTGCCATGGAGGTCTTTCCACGTATGACACTGGGGAGTGAGCTACTGATGCTGGGCAGGAAGAATTAAGAGTGGTGGGAATACAGAGGGACAGTCACTTAGCAGTTGCATGCACGTCTTGTTCCCAAGTGTAAGATCCAGAAAATTAAGAAGAAACCCCACCCTGGGAAAATCCCAACCTTAGGCAAAGCACCCTTCTTCCTACCCCACCCCATGCTTACTCACTTCCCAACTCATCCACTCCTGGACTCCATTTTCCTTGCTCCAAAATACAGTGCCTAAATTTTACTTCCTTGGAATTTATGGGTCACATTTTACTTGCCTTTAAAAAAATTGGAGAGATTTAATTGTGTGTGTTATAGGCCATTTTGAAACCCACAAAACTATTTTAAGCAGCAATTTGAATTTTTCTTTGACAGGAGGGATTGGGGCAGGAAATCACATGCAGCAGAAAAAGGGGGAAATATAATAAACAGGCCCTGAGCTATTATTTCAGCAGCTTCTCAATGACCTCAGCCATTCCTTTCACTCTGATCCCCCTTGTCATGTGCCACCTGGCTATCTGGGCTGACCTAGAAGTAGCTGAAGTGACACAGTGATAGATATGAAGCACAGGCAGCACCTCTGGGTCAACAGGTTGGCACTTGTCAAGCAGCATAAGACACTGCATGAGAAATGTGGCTGCTCCCACCTTTCCCTCTGCCCTGGGAGTCATCAGAGGCAGACCTAGGGACTTTTTCCCCTCTGCCAGGAGGGCAGAGAGAAGGGAGGATGCTGGTGGCTGGCTCTACTGCCAATGTCCCACACTGTTTGCTTATCTTCCCAGCACGCCCTGTGATTGAGAATGGGCAGGTGGAGTGTCCCCAGGGATACAAGAGGCTGAACCAGAGCCACTGCCAAGGTAAGGATGCTGTTTTCATCTCTCTCTCTCCTTCCCACATCCCCTGTCAGAGCTGTAATTATCTACACAAGTAAAATATGATTATCTAACTCCCTGATATAGATCTGCAAAAATGTGCCTTGTAAAAAATCTCTGTCCTTTCGTCGGGAGTGAAAGAAAATCAGGTATCACTGGATTACATGACTCAGCTGATAAGCACAGTCAGCACATAGCTGCGCCAGCACAAAAAAGCTCACCTGTTAAGCCCTACTACCCCAGTAAGGACTTGTGTTTGTGCTCTGCTAAGTATGAGTGTAAAAACACTTCTTCTGTGATCTGAAGCAACAGAAATTCTCTTGCCTAAAAACATTTGTGAAGGTTGTCAGCTTGTCCAGTCGTTCATTTACAAGTGGGAGAGTGCCATAAAAGCGATTCTTTCTATTCTGAGTGTGTCACTAGTCCATGCTGCAAGGCTGCCTTGCCTGCCCCATGCTGCCAGGATCGATCCATTTCTCACTTCCGTGGTCGTCCCTCAGTTCCATATGAGGAAGGCACCATCTTTCCGCTTTGTTTTCTGGTTCATGTTTATTTGGCATCTCTTGGATCCACACTGCTTGTGTTTTTCCATGTTCTGACTGAAGAATAATTTTGTGGTTCTTGTGATTCGTGATAAACTGAGAGGTGTCATCTCGCAGATGCAGCAGGGAGCCAGGTCCCTGGCCGTGCAAACCCAGGGCTGGCAATCCAATGACTCATCTCTTTTAGCTGGGACTTTCCACCATGCTTACTTAATTAATGATTCAACCTCCCCACATTGTCCTAGGGGAGAACTTTCAACAACACAACAACATCTGTTCTCCTTGGTGCTCAGATCTCATCCCTTCTGTGGCCACAGACAGTGCTACATGTGTTATGAGGAGCTACTAGGAGACATCAAATTGGAGGAGCAGAGCAGCTGGAGAGACTCGTGTCAGCAAGCAGAGACCTGAAGTGCCTGCTGTGGATTTGTGCCCCTTCTGGAGCAGGGAGAAGCTCAGAGGAGCAGAGGGAGATGGCAGTATAGATTTGGGTAGGAAGATGTTTTTCCACTGGAAAAAGCATGAACCAGGAATTTGTGCCTCTGTGTGCTCCTTCGTAAGCTGGGCTGGGTAAGTACTGTTCTGCAGACACTACTGCCTCCAGGATTTTTCCCATCTCTGCTGTTGCAGTGGGATGTCTGTCAGGAAGCCCAGTACCTCACTTCAGGGCCCAGAGGGAGCATTTGGGCTGGTAGATGTAGGAGAGGCTACACAGGGCCGCCTTTTGCCAGGCCAGGTAGGAGGGAAGACTACCTGTCTTTGCAGGCTGTTGTCAAAGTACTGTTGACTGGAGGATGGCCCTGGCAGAAGCCCACTTTCTTCTGTTCAGTATGGACAGAGAGGGTTGTCTTTGGTGCCTTCCAGTAGAGGAACAAATGGTTCATCTCTGCAGGATATTTCCTTTCCTTTCCTTGCTGCATCCCATTGGGCAGGAACAAGGCTGCAAGGAGTCTAAGTTGAGAGTGCCTGGCAGACTCAGCCAGGGAACCTCTCAGTGCTGCTGGAACCAGCAGGAAGAATGGAACTGGAAGGGATAATGTAATGGAACTGGAAGGGATAATGTGGACCACACACTCGGTGTCCATGTCCTTGGAGTCCATATATGTATTTGGTGTCTGTTGCTGACTGGAGTCCTTTCTGCTCACAAAGTACCAGGGTAAACCAGCCTGAACCTTTCCACCACAGGCTGCCTGACTCAGTATGACTGTTTCTGAGGAACGCCAGCTTGTGCAGGGTGGGAAGAAGCAGCTGAAAGAGCACACAAATCTCACTTTGGGGTCCCTGAGGCCTCTTCTTGCGGGCTAGCCCTGGCCCTGGCATGCTGCAGGGGGTAGGAGTGCGTAGCTCTGAGCACACCTGACTGCTTCTGTTCCCAGTGGGGACTTCCGCTGTGGGTGGGTCCTTTGCTGACAGCAGAATAGATGGGGCTAGACTAAGGCTGGGATGTGGCCCTGTTTTGAATTAAGCCTATAAAGCCTAGCCCTTGGTGCTTGTTTGTTTTGTGCTCTCATTACTCCAATCCCTTCAAGCCCTTTGCTTATATGGAGACAAGCGCTTTGTCCAGTTGGTGTGTCGAAACAACATAACACTCTGACCATGCCAGGGAGTGACAGGGATGAGCTGTGAGGCTCCTCTGGAGAGCCCTAGTGTCTTCTCTGAGTGGAGTTCCCAGCTTATTTGGGGTCTGGCCACTGGTTGTTCTCAGGAACTCTGTCCTGTGCTTGGTACAGAGCAGGAAACCACTACATTGTGCAGCCAAATCCTACTCCTCCCTGGCCTGCTGCAGATTCCTGCAGCGTTGATACTTCTCATTGACTTAGCTTCTGGCTTGGTCTTCATGGCCCTTATATGTCTCAAACGTGTATGGGGCAGCTGGTGGGATGAATGAGGGAATTTAAGAGCACAGGACTGAGGAGGACCTCTCAGGCCAGTAAGTCTGAACTTCAGCTGTCATTGCTGGCTGTGAGACATCCCCTTTCCACCAAGCAGTGATGCTTTGACTCTGAGGAATAAGGTAGTGCTGGGAAAGCTGTTCCTGTGTCTTCCACCCCTTCCATCTTCAGACAGTCTCTAGAGCACCACTGTGTGCTCTCAGGGCACCTGAGGTCACCAGGGCCTTGTTCACTGCCATCGGGACTGCCCTGTGTCTTTGGAAAATGTTTGGCATGATGCTGCCTAGCATCACGTCTTGGCAGCTCGCAGCTGTCCTGTGAGCAGTGAGTGTGCCCAGGTCCCTCCCACTGCCTCCTCCCACCTCTTAGCTTGTAGTATGTGTTCCTGTGGTTTGTCCCAGAGTGGTGTTGAGGTTGATCCCACTCCTGCCACTCTGTGCTCTTGTTCAACTCTTCCTGCACTGCTTGTGCCTCCTGACACAGCACAGTTCATCAGCATTTTACTTTTCTGGGCCAAGCTGTTTAGTGAAGATTTAATGCTACATCAGTTCATGAGGAGGGCTTCCTCCTCACTCTCCACCTGAAAATTGCCCTCAACTCCCATTTATGTACCTTTTGCCAATCTCTGTCTTCTCTGGCTTAGCTCATACATTCCTACATGTGCTGAAGGAAGGTCTTTACTGCAGGCCAAATGAGTGAGCCTAATGGTGTTTCCCTGGGATAAACCGACCTTCCTTCCCAAAGACTGATGCATGCTGAATCACGGTCAGTGGCAGAGCTTGAGGCAGGTCTTGAGCTTGGCGACTTCCTGCTTGCTCAACCTGTTCCTAGAAGAAGACACAGTGAGCCACAGCCTAGCCAATGTCCTTCTCCCTTTGGATGGGATCAGTCACTGCTCTCCCTGCATGCTGGCACTGAGTTTCTTAACAAGGATCATCCACGGATGATGTCTCCATACAAGCAGGACCAGGAATCAGGAGAAAGAACAGGACTCATCATTCCTGGCTTGCAAACAACAGCCATGATGGCTGTAAGAGTGACCCTAACAGGGTGGTTCACCGTAGGGGCCACGTGTGTTTTCCACAAGGACTGTGAAGCAGAGCAGTCATCTACAAGCCATTCCTGCAGCTGCAGTGAGCAAGCTCTGCACTGCAGATGTGGGACTACTGTCATCACAGAGGTCCCCACCATGCTGTTTGGTGCAGAGGCTGCTTTAGACACCAGCCCAGCTGAGACCCCCTTGGTCTGCAGCACCTGAATGGGAGGCACTGCTTAGGGAGGGGGTTTAGTTCACTCTCAGCTTCCTCACATCTCACAAAGCTCTCTCCTCTCCACAGATATCAACGAGTGCTTGATGCAGGGCCTGTGCAAAGATGCCGAGTGTGTGAACACCCGTGGCAGCTTTCGTTGCACCTGCAAGCCTGGCACCATGCTAGACCCATCCCGTAGCCATTGCATCTGTAAGTACTCCAGGGAACTCATCAGTTTGGGAAGGGACCTGAGCGGGAAACCATGGCTGAGTGGATGCTGCAGTGTTCTTCACATCTGCAAGTGTAGTTGAGTTGTGCTGTTCTGCACTTGTGTGCAGAATGGGTACCAATCTTGCATTATCCTTCTCCATGGACTTCACATGGTCCCTGCAGTGGCTGGAGGGAATGTGCCTGTGGTGAGGCAGCAGAGGACACAGCCTCCTGGGATGAGAAAACTCCCACAGGAGCTGGATTTACTTGGGGCTGACACTGCTGGGGGAAAGGCCTGATGGCTGATGGCCTCGAGCAGGCTGGGAGGCACAAGCAGAGAAAGGGGCAGGAGGGAGAGGTGTGTGTCCCCCATTCTTACTTTGGAGAGCACAGAGCTTAACCTCTGGCACTGACACTGCTGTTGTGTTTCAGCGGACAAAGCAGTGTCAATGGAGCAGGGGCTGTGTTACCGCTCAGCAGCCGGAGGCGTGTGCACCCTTCCCCTCTCCCACCGCATCACCCAGCAGATCTGCTGCTGCAGCCGTGTCGGCAAGGGCTGGGGAGAGAACTGTGAGGAGTGCCCTATGCCCGGCTCAGGTGAGACGTGCCTGCATTGGCTTTGCCTCCTCTGGTTAGACTGGGGTCTGGGTTTGCCTGAACACAGACAGCTGCAGGACCCAGAGCTGAGCAGTGCTGTCCTGTGAGATGGGTACAGCAGCCCAGGATGCCCAGACCTGATAATACTGGGAAGATACAGAAATCCCTGATGGAAAACCACTCTGTGCCAGAGGGAGAGCACAGCCATGTCTGTGCCTAGCTTTATTCGACAGCTCTTTTCTCTCATACGTCTTCTACTGGGAAGAAAGCCAGGTGACGATGAGTTCGGTATATCTCAGCATGAGGTCGAGTGGAGGGTAAAGCACCAAAATCCTCAGGGATCAGAAAAATTTTCACGTGGTTTGTGCAGAGTATCTTGAGCAAAGCGCTCAGCCTAGAGGTACCCTGGGTTCACTTTTATCTTCTCCCTTGCTCAGCTTGGACCTTCCTGTGGCATGATCCCTTCCTAGCAGTACTTACCATGAGAAGAGATTTAGTTTTCGGGGCCTGAGAATGCCTATTAGAAACCCACCCTGCTCTGTGAGCGCATTCCTTCTGCTTGAAGTATCCACCCACTGCAGCCCAGATGTGTTTCGGTAAGGATTTAACCCTTAGAAATTCCAGAAAATGATAGGATAGGGGAAACTGGCACCTGCATTCACATACATGCCTGTCCATTTTCACTCCTTTATTCCACTGTACCACTACCATGTCTGGGTATGGTAAGCCAGGTGATCCCTACCATAGTCTCTTCCTTCTAACCTCTGACCTCTAAAGTTTTGATTTTATTTTCCTTTACAGAGGCCTTCAAGGAGATTTGCCCAGCAGGACATGGCTACACCTACTCCAGCTCTGATATCCGACTGTCAATGAGGAAGGCAGAGGCTGAAGAGCTGCCCTTCAGCTTGGAAGAGCAAGGGGAAAACAGCAACTGGACTTTGAATTGGACAGCAAGGAGACAGCAACTGCAAGACAGCCTGCGTGGGAGCATCCTGGAGGCATTCCCCTACCCTGGCACCTCAGCAAGACAGGGTAGTGTGAGGTCTACTGCTTAAAGGAGCTCCATCTGGGCCTTTAGCAAGAGTTGAAAAATTCTCAGGTCCTGTCATAGACTACGGATGGACTTCTGGCTGATAAAGACTTTCTATATCTGTATGACTATAGCATTCCTAAGGCACAAGGCACCATGTCTTCAAGCCTTTGGAGAGAAGGTTGAGTGTTTCAGGCTCCTGCAACTGCATCTTTGCAGTTGGTGCTGAGTGGCCAAGCTGCCTCCACTAGGACCTCAGGTCTGCATGGCAAGCCCAGCACTCCAGTCCCTGGGCTTTTGTCCAGCTCAGCTGGAAGGCAGTGTGGCCAAATGCTTGTGCCAGTACTTGCTGGAGCGGAAGCTCCTGGGTTCTGCCCAGTGCCAGGAGTCCAGGTGTGTTGGCTTTGGGAACAAGGCCTTGCAGAGGAGCATGAGGGACTGAATGGCAGGGTCATAGAGGTGGGGTGAAGTTAGGGCAGCCAGGGTTTGAGGAAGACACCTATCTGCCTTGTCTCTACTTACCATGCACTCTTTCCCTTTCCAGGTGAAATTTCTCCTGCCATGCACGTGAGTAAGGTATGTCTTGCTATACCTGGGTGCATCCAATGGTAGCTTGATGGGCAGGAAGGGGAGTGTCATAAAAATAAACTGAAAGAGGGTAGAACTACATTAGATATTAGGAAGAAATTCATTTACTGTGAGGATGGTGAGATGCTGGAACAGGTTGCCCAGAGAACTGGTGGATGCCCCATCCCTGGAAGTTTTCAAGACCAAACTGAATGCGGTTTTGAGCAACCTGGTCTAGTGGGAGGCGTCCCTGCTCATGGCAGGGGCATGGAACTAGATGGTCCTTAAAGTTCCTTTCAACCCAAACTATTCTATTCCTGCTCACATTCTTTTACTGTTCAACCAGGCAGGTGTGTGAGTTAGACATGACTGTAGCCAGTTCTACACTGCATATCACAGGGTTTGAAGCTCTAGACAGGAGAGTTTATCCACGATGGACTCGGTCCTAAAGAGCAAAAGAGTGAATTACAGAAAGGATCTAGCCCACTATAAAAGGACACCAAGAAGAATTTTGCTTTGAAATTCTAGTCTCTGCTGCAAATTCAAGTTTGCCCTGCTTTCACTGGCTTCCATGAATATCAGCTGTACTTACACAGCTGAGGTGTGGGCACTCACTCCCTGCTGTCAGCCTGGCCTGGCTGTAGGGCTGATAGGGTAGCAGGATAAGGGGAACTGCTGCAGTCTGCTGGGACATGCTCCTCTCGTTGAGCCTGGTGTTGTGTTCAAGCCCAGCTCACAGGCAGGTCTCCCTGTGCTGGCGTGGGTGCAGCAGAAACATCAGGGGAGCAGTCGGGGCAGGAGTCTCTTGCACTGGCTTGTCTATATTCACCCTGTCTGATGGGAGCAGCCTGGAGACTGATTTTCTGCCAGCCTCTTCTAGGACTGGGTTTCTTTATTGTGAGTCGCACTTGAAAAATGTGTGCTTCTTGATCCCTGCTGTCAGTAGAGATTCAGCCGCATCTCTCCTGAGCATCTCTGTGCCCTCTTGCTATAGCAGCTCATCCCTCAGAACATACTTTCAGCCTCTATGAAAGAGAGCATAGCACTGCCATTGTTGCTTCTTCATAGACATGAAGTGACTTGCCCATGTGCATGTGAGAAATCTCAAGACAGAGCAGAAATTTGAACGAAAGCTTCCAAATGTGAAACAGAGCTAGTCTGGAATTTATGTTGCTCAGTTGCTGGTTTTGTTCATCCATTGCAGAAAGCTCCCTGGAGCAGAGACTCAGGTTGTGCTCCAGCATTTCCTTTGGCAGCCATAGGTTTGCCAGGAGGGGATGCTGAGAAAAAGCTTCTAGCACTAAGCACCCTTCCAGTAGGCAGCACTCTTGAGGCAGGCAGAAGTAGCAGCTGTCCTCAGCAACATCTGTCCTCAGCACCCCAGAGCTGCCAGTGACAGTGGCAGTATTTACCATGCCTGGATGACCTTCTTGGTCACCTTGGGGAGATACCTACCTGGTAGCAGTGCCTTGGGTCTCACCTGTATAGTTTGCTGGCATGGCCTCTCTGTGGGCAGCCCCCCAGGCATGGTCTGGAGCTATATTTTGCCCAGGATGATGTGCTCAGGACAGAGTGGCCCCGCCAGCTGCACCTAGCCACGACAGCTTCTCCTCCCAGGATGGTCTCTTAGGGAGCAAGAGGAGCCAGGAGGTGGGTGGGAAAATGTCGCAGGGATGCTGCATGAGAATTGAGGCAGTCCTATATTTCTGTCCCTCAGGGCACTGCTGATGCCACTGCAGAGCCTGACACACGCAGAGGTGAGTGCCAGGCTGGCGGGAGGGCAGGGTGCTCATGGGGAAGAGAATAGGGCAGTGAGAAGGGAGGAGAGTGGGGAGACTGGGAGCTGCCTCCTCTGCACAGAAGCCCCCAGTGGGCAGGACAGGCTCCTGGCTGGGCTGGCTGTGGGGCAGTGCGGAGAACCCCTATCACACTGGGGTGGCTGATGTGGGGCTGTAGGAATGTGGGGAGGTGATGAATATCCTGCAAGGTGGAGGAGACTGTGTTAAATAATAAGATGATGGTGTTGCTGCCACCACCCTGCATCCCCTTCCTGTGAGCTTTTTTGGGGCTATGGTTGCAGGGCCACCCAGCACAGGTGAACCTTGGGCATGCACCTCTGCCTGTGATCAGAGGTTTGCCTCACCTCTTTTCTCCTTCCACAGCAGAGGAAGAGGAGTTCTGGCATGGTCCTCCCCAGCCTGGCCCCATCACCACCTGGGATGCTGCTGCTCCAACACAGGTGCCAGCACAGGGCTCAGGTGTGTGTGTCCACCACTCTTGGGCATTTCCTGCCTCTCTTTGCCTGGTACTACAGGGAAATGATGTCCTAAGCTCTGCCCAGGGGCCCTCTCCCTTCACCAGTCTGCTTGTCTTCCCATACCCCCCCCCTTGAATTCCCAAAGAAAAGTCCCTGGCCTGCCACCCTGGGGTGTTGTCTCAGCCTGGTCTTCCCTGCTGCCAGGCAGGGAAAGCTGGCCGGCCATGGGGAGACAAAAGAGTGATCTTCTATGGGAAGCAAGGTGTTTGGCTCCCTGAGCCCTTCCCTGCCTGCAGCTCCCTTGCCCGCGCAGCAGTGGCTGCCGAGCAGGGGGGGATCACGCGCCCGCTCGGGTGGCTTTGGCTCCGTGCCCCCCGTGGCGTGAGCTGACTCATCGGGAAGGGGGAGCACACGGGGAGGCATGTGGCTCCCGGGGCGGCTTGTTTACTGCGCCGGAAACAAGGGCGCTGTTGTTCCACGGTTGCTTAAGTGTCTGGGAGTGTGGCCCCTGCCCTGCGCCGGGGGCTGGAGCACCTTGGGGAGCAGGCCTGGCGGAGGCACCTTGCTGAGGAATGCATCTTCCTCAATAGCCTTTTGTTTGGGGTTGGGCAACCCCCCAGGCCCTAGCTGGCTCGATTCCGAGGGGTGTGTGGTGCCCCACTCCTCTCCCACTACCGTCCATGCTCTGCTTAGCAGGGTGGTGCAGGGGAGGAGGGCCCTGCTGTTACTCCGAAAGGAGCCCCATCACAGGTGCCAGGCTCTGCTGCCAGTCCTCCTCCAAGGCATGGGGCTGCAGGCTTCCTCACCACCCTTATTTAGGGCCAAGGCACAGGTGTGCAGTACAGGGGACTGGTCATCCCAGCTGGGCTCAGCCCAGAGTAGCTGTAGGAGGTGGTAGAGTCTACTGTGTCTCCTGTGCAGCCCTGCGGGTGCAGGCTGCCTGAAGAAGCAGATGAGCAGGTTCAGCATTGCTCTCCAAGAAGGGGAAAAAGCAGGCTCCTGGCATAGCACTGGGGACACAAAGCAGACACTAGACTCTGTGCACCTTTCGGTGCTGCCCCCAACTCCATGCTCTCTCCTCCCAGGGGTCAGTGGCTGTGCCTCTTCACCCCTCTCCTGTGGAGCTGGTACTTGTGTTCTCACCCCAGAGGGATACAGCTGTTCGTGCCACCCTGGCTACACCTTGGACCCCAGCCGCCTCCACTGCATTGGTATGTTGTCACCTGTTCTGCCTGTTGGGTCTCAACAGACTATTCAGTCCTTCAGGCTCTTGGGGGAAGGTTTTCTGGCAGCTCTGCTGAGCCCTTGCCCACCCGGTGCACTGCAGGGCTGGCAGGGGGCTGGCAGTCAGCTGAAGGTGGTGACTGCCTGTCTTCTTTCCCTGCCTGGGCACAGATGAAGATGAGTGTCTGAAAGACCCCTGTGCTGGAAGAGGTCGCTGCATCAATAGTATGGGCTCCTATTTCTGCCTCTGTTACTCTGGGTACACCCTGGCTGTCTCGGAGGGCAAGCAGAGCTGTAAAGGTAAGTGGTGTCCACCTGGCACAAGGCTGCCACCTCCCCTGAACTTCTCTGTTCTCTCACCCTCGCGCTCTGTCATGAATGTGCACACACACGTGTGCACACAAAAATGCACACCTGCACACTCTCCCTTCCCACAGCTGTCCATGGACAGCTTGATCCATGGGGATTACCTTCTCCTGCTTGCTCAGGGACAGGACCTTGCCCATGATGATCTGGGCAGGAGTCGGTGATGCCAACTCTGATCACTGCTTTGTGGCAAGGAAGTGCTAGGGCAGATGGGGGATGGAGGAGAGTCCTGGCACTGGTCCCTTGGGTAGAGCCATATGCAGGTGGAGCAGGTCCTCACTTGCACCCAGCCTTCCTGAAGTTGGAGGGGGAAGATTCAGGACTATCTCCCTGTCTGTTGCCAGACCGAGACGAATGTGAGCAGCCTTCTATCTGCCGAGGACAGCAATGCATCAACACCCCTGGTTCCTACCGCTGCCAGTGCAAGGAGGGTTTTACCATGGGCCCCAGAGGACAGTGTGAAGGTGAAGCTTGCTGCCCCCTGTTCCCCTGCCCCTCCAACCCACCTTCTGCATGAACACCTCATTTCCTCATCACTCGGTGCCTCCTCCTGGAAGGGAGGTAGGACACCTCCATGTTGGTCTGCCAGCTCCCCAAGGGCTGCCTGTCCTCTCCTCTGACTGCAGGAGGAACAGGCTTTCCTGGGTAGAGGGATGTGCCTGATCAAAGATTCCCCTTTCTAATAGCTAATCTCCATCATAGAGTGGGAGGCTATTTCAGGAGGCAGTACAGGAAACAGGATATGCACAGATTGCTGCTTCCCCCCTCCCTCCCCCCCCCTGCACGGCCTCCAGAAAGCACTTGCCTTAAGGACTTCCTGAGCTGGAGGTTGCATCCTAATCATAGTTATGAAAGGCTGTGATGAAACAGCCCTGCACAGATGTTCTCTGATCCCTTTCTCTGCCCATGCACATTCCTAGCCTTGACAACATCCTTCGGCAGTGAGTTGTGCTGCTGGCTTATGTCAGCCCTCAGGCATGGGCGTAGGATCCTGAGTGATGAGTGGGGCCATAGAAAGTGTTGCCTAAGCCCCAGCAAACTCATCTCAGCTCCTATTGGGCATCACTGTGCCCTGGAGGGGAAGTCTGGGGATCCAGCTGGAGAGGATACATTGGAGAACGCTGCACTGTTTATCTTTGGGAGCCTGAGAAGAGTGTGTTTCTTGGCAGATGTCAATGAGTGTGCAGATCACAGCTCTTGCCCCAGTGGAAGGTGTGTCAATACTCTGGGATCCTACAAGTGTATCAGCTGTGGGGATGGCTACCAGCCCAGGAACGGGAGATGTATTGGTGAGAAACTTGGGCTGCCTGTGGGAAGCATCCTTGCCCCACACGGCAGTGCTTCCTGCAAGCCTCTAAAGGAGCAGATGCACAAGCAGCACCCTTCTCCTGCAGGAGGCCAGCCTGCGTGGCCAGGGCATCATGTCCTCATGGCTTGCTTGGCAGGGAATGCAAGCACCCTCCCATACCATGTTGTCTTCTGCTGTGTCATACAGATATGGACGAGTGTCTTGTGGAGGGGACTTGTACTCATGGACGGTGTGTCAACCTGGATGGCTCCTTCCGCTGTTCCTGCTACTGGGGCTACGAGGTGGCACCTGACGGGAAAAGCTGCCAAGGTACCAGGGAGCCATGAGTTCAGATACTGAAGTGTCACACAGTCCAGAGATTTCCCTAGACTCTTCCTGAGCACTTGGCTCTACCTGAATCCTGGCCACCATGCTGGCTGGTTACCCCAACACATGTACCCCTGGTCATGGTTGCTCTGCATCTTTTCTACTCATCTCACTCTCCCTCATGTGCTTATGCAGACATAGATGAGTGCACAGACCAGGCTGCCTGTCCCTCCGGACTCTGCCTCAACACTGAAGGCTCCTACTCCTGCATGGCTTGTGACACCGGCTATGCTGTCTCCAGAGATGGCAGCATGTGTGAAGGTATCCCTTTCCCAGAACAGAGGGGCAGGTGCTGGAGGGAATGAGGGGAGAGACATTGCCGTAGCTGGGTTACTGGTGGGGCAAGAGGACTTTAGGCTTCAGGATCCTTTTCCAGCTCTTTAGCTTCCTGTTCACCAGAGAACATGGAGGGGTGCAAGCAGACATCACCTGGAGCAGCAGGAAGGTGATTTTCCTCGCACAGGAAAGGGATGGGGGGAAGGATTCATTGATAAGACTCCTGGACTATTGATGATCAAGGAGGTGCTGACAAAGGCCAGAGGAGTACAGGAGGCCTGGAAACACTGGCAGAGAGTTGTGTGTGGTTCAGTTCAACTGTGTGCCTGGGAGCATGAACCTCAAATGTAGGTCCTCAACAGGAGAAACCTTGGATCCACAGCCCATGGACAGACTGTGGGCAGCCAGGTTTCATAATTTTTACCCAGCCCCTAATGTAACTTGGACATGTTTAAAAAGGAAAGCTTAGATCAAGGGCTCTGCTTGATCAAGGTATGCTGGCAGAGAGTTAACACCAGCATCAATTTGTGTTGGTTGCAGTGCTGAGACATGAGAGTGCTGGAGTCCCTGCATTTCAGCCTGACTGCCCCAGTATAGGCAGGGAAATTCCCTCCCCGGTGGCCGCCCTTAGGGGCTGTCCTGGGCTCGAGATGGTTTGAAGCGAGCAAGGGAAGGGAGAGGGCAGAGCTGGCAAAGGTATTTGTTTAAAGATTGGCCACGAGCTGAGAATTTCTCTCTAGAGCACTGAAGAGCTCTGCAGCCTGCACGTAGCTGGCAAATTGAAGATCTTGCCTGCAGTGTGACTCTCAGAAGGATCCCCCTGCATGTGGGCCTCCAGTGGGGGAGGAGAAGGAGGTTTTACTCCCATTATTCTCTGGTTTGGTGTCTGAGAAAGCCAGTGTTTTATGAACTTATTTTCCAATTGATTTTTGGGTGCGACGGAAGAAGCATTGTTTGATGTCTTACATCTGCCCTCCCCTTTTCCCAAGACTCCACATGAGCCGCCCCATCTCAGCCACCTTGCCCCAGCCATTTCATGAGGGCACCTTATCAGGGTTTGATACTGTTTAGGTCACGCTGACCTGATGGCAGGATGGCATGTTCTTCCCTGCCTTGGCTGGTAGCCTTGTCTGTGGATTTAGGTTTCACATTTGAAAAATGATAAGGGTTTTGTAATAGTTTTTTGGTAAATAAACTGAGTTTTGGTTCCTCTCCAGAAGGATTCAATAATATTTCTACTTTCAACCCTTTGAGACTGAAAAGCTGGGAATCCTGCCCTGAAGTGGTAGGGAGCAATGCTCGTTCATGCTTGTGGCATGCTTAGTGCTCTGCAAAGGGGAAAAGGTCCCTCCCTGCCCCCAGGAGGTGCTTTAGCTCCTGTCTGGGGAGTAGTGTAGAGCAGGACTACCTCCACTAACATGTCTTTTGGTGCCTGCACACCAGCCCATCCTTCTGACTACCAGTGTTCTCCAGTGCTTGCCCCTGCTTCATGGGCCCCAGGCAGCAGCAGTCTGCTGGCATCTCACATGAGGAAGGGAAGGTACCCCTTCCTCCTCTTCTGTGAGCAAAATCCTCAGAATGCCAGCAAGCTCTGGCCAAAGCCTGGGGGAGTTGGGTGGGAGAGGGTTTTTTGGGAGCTCTGCAATTGGGTAAGAGCTGTTGTAGGCCCCTGGACAGCTCTGCCATGAGAAAGATGTTGTAGGCAAGTCTGGCAGGTGGGAAAGTGGAGCCTCAGAAAATAGGGCTGGTGTTGTGTTAATTTGCTGATGTTTGCTCTTGTGCAGAGAGGATTTGTCAGCAACTGTGGCTCTCAGCTGGCCTCTTGGTGGTGTGGTACCCAGTGCAGAGCTCTGCTGGAGACAGACACTGGGGTTAGCAGTATCCCTGTGCTCACAGAATCACAGAATGTCCAAGGTTGGAGGGGATCTCTGGATGTCATCTTATCCAACCCCCTGCACAAGCAGGGCCACCAAGAGCTGGCTGCCCAGGACCATGTCCAGATGGCTTTTGAATATCTCCAAGGAGGGAGACTCCATAACCTCTTTGGGCAACCTATGCCAGTGCTCAGTCACTGTCACAGTAAAAGAGTGTTTCTTGATGTTCACACGGGACTTCCTGTATTTCAGTTTGTGCCCCTTGCCTCTGGTCCTGTCACTGAACACCACTGACTTGGTGCTGGAATAATGTTTATCCTGATCCCTCCGGTGGAAAGGAGTGAAGAGTCTGGGCTGACTCCTCACACCTTGGTAACAGGGAAGTCTGCCCTCTTTTCACTGTAATGGGGTGGTCTGAGAGGGCAGCTCAAGCCCACCTTGCAGGCCAACAGCTGGGTGATGGTTTCTCTGGGTAGGGATCTTCCCCAGTGGTGGCTAGAGCTGGGGCCTCACTCTGTGCTGTGCCCTTCTGCTTGGCAGATATGGATGAGTGTGAGGACCCTGCTGTTCAGTGCCTGGGAGGAGAATGCAGGAACATTCCGGGCTCCTACAAGTGCCACTGCCAGGCTGGCTTTGAGCTCATCAATGGCACTGTGTGTGAAGGTATGAACCCCATCCATGCAGCCCTCTGGGTGCAGTACCTACAGCCTCCCTGTGGATCCCCCTTCTTTCTCAGCAGGGGGGGATGCTGGTGCCAGTGCAGGTGATGACACCGTGCATGGCACATCCATAAACTTGTAGTCAAATTCAGGATCACCATGGACAGAGAAGATCTCTGTCTCCATGGTGGGAAAACCAGGGGCCAGGAGCCCTTTAAGGGCTGCCTGTAAGAGCCCTTTAAGGGAAGAGGGAATCTATGTGGCTTTGGTGAAGGATGTCCCCCAGGGCTGGATGCGTGGCCCTGACTCTGTTCCCTCTGCAGATGTGAACGAGTGCCTGAACAATGAGATCTGCAGCCCCAATGGCGAGTGTCTCAACAGTCATGGATCCTACTTCTGCATTTGTGCTCCTGGTTTCTCAAATGTGGCTGGCGGAGTCAGCTGCCAGGGTGAGCTGGAGGGTGGCAGGGACATACCTTAGGTCCTGCCCTCTGCTCCCTCCCCTACTGTGAGATCCAGGTTGATGTTTTTGTCCTGATTTCACAGATGTGGATGAATGTGCAGACAAGTCCCGGTGCTTACAAGGCCAGTGTCTGAACACAGAAGGCTCCTACAGGTGTCTGTGTGAAAATGGATTCAAACACTCACAGGAGACTGATGACTGCATGGGTGAGAGCTCATCGTTGGGGACATTAGCCCCCTGGAATTTGAGGGGATGGATGCAGCCAGTGCAAGGGAGAGGGCAGTTCTGCTCCCAGCACCCAGAGTTGCTGGTGACTTGTAAGGAGGACTAGTAATGGCTCAGGGCTTCTGGCCAACTGAAATTAACTCAGATGCTTCAGTGAGCAAGCAGGGTCCCCATCTGACCATCTTCATCCCCTTGCTCTCCTCCCTGCAGACGTGGATGAGTGTAAAGAATATGGGGATGCCATCTGCGGCACATGGCGGTGCCAGAACAGCCTGGGCTCCTACCACTGTATCATGGGCTGCCAGCCTGGCTTCCACTGGACCCCCTTGGGTGACTGCATTGGTGAGTACAGCCTTGGGAGTCCCATCCCTCCCCCTGGAAGGAACAGGATGGCTGTGGGACATTTCTGCCAGAGGCGTGAGGGAGGAGGAGGAGGAAATGTGTGGCTGGTGGAGACGCAGATAATGCTGAGAGCTTGTTTTCTTGGCTGCACTGCCTGCTTGCGTCTAGACTTCTCTCTTCCTGGCATCTGGAACAGACACCTCATTGTGCTGCTTTCCGCTCAGGGAGGGTCCTGGGCAGGTTACAGCCATTCCAGGCTTGGGGCTGGACTGCAGCTCCCTGTAAGCTGTGCTTGCTGGGGTCAGTTCCAGTCACCTGCCTGGCAGGCCTGGGTGAGCAGAAAGGCTGCTGGTGCCACTGTGCGCTAAGCTGGGAGTCTGGCTTTGGAGCCCAGGCTCCAGCATAGAGGAGAGAGCAAAGGGATTTCTGCAGTTTTTGAGGCTCCCCCTAGCTCAGGGAAGGCTGCAGCAAGGAGGAGCTGCTGCCAACCACTGGGCTCTGGGCTGCGCCAAGACTCAGACGTAGCATGTGGAGCTGCTCCTGGGCTTGGGAGCAGTGGGCTGTAGGCATGTAGCTGCTCTGGCTGCTCCAAGGAAAACTCTTCTGTGCAGCAGTTGAAAGGGAGCAGAATGCAGACAGCAGGGCTGTAAACCTGTCCTCTGTAGGCAGAGAACCCAGTTGTGATTGTCCCACTGCACTCTCTGGCACTATAGCAGTTGAAGAAGGACCAGATCAGGAAGAATGGGGCAGGAGGGTTTCATCCTTCATGTCTGCCCTTGCCTCACACCAGTTGCATGCTTGTATCTCCTGCCAGTGTGAGCCTGAAGGCTCTTGTGTCCCTTTATACCTCTGCAGGAAACTGTGCTGCCTTCAGTCACCCCTGCCAGCCACCTCCCGTGTTTCCCATCCATTTCCCATTTCCACCCTGCTCTTGTTGCTCTATTCACATGACCTCTTTGCAGCTCTCTATGTTGCAGGTAGCTTCTCTTAACACACACACTCACAGCAACTCATAGCATAGTGAGTGAGTTGGGCAGCCAGACCCAGTCCCTCACATCATGGGAATGCCTGCCCCGGCCCCAGATCTTGGGGTCAGAGCAAAAGGGCCTGGGTAGGGATATCCACTGGGAGAGGTGGGGTCTGGGGCAATTCCCACTTTCCACTCTGCTGCAGACATTGACGAGTGCGCCAACGAGACGCTGTGTGGGAGCCACGGCTTCTGCGAGAACTCAGATGGCTCCTTCCGCTGCCTCTGCGACCGTGGCTATGAGAGCTCACCCTCTGGGCACTACTGCATTGGTGAGTCTGCCAGGGTCACTCTGCCAGTCAGTGAAGCAGAGCCATCAGTAGACGCCAGGCTATTGTCCTTGCTGTGTGATGGCTCCCGGACCTCAAATGGGCACTGCATCCACACTTGGAGAGTCGCACATGTGGACAGGGCAGCTTATGGAGTCAAACCCCCTCCCAGCAGATCTTTGTGATTGCAAAGGAGCAGGGCTCTGAAAAAGCAAGTGGTTCCCGGTGAACGTGGAGACCTTTTCTGTCCAGGTGGAAGGGAGGTCCTTGGGGGATAGAGGCACTAAAGGTGCTAGAGAGGTACTTTGTAGAGAACAGGCAAGGTGTATTATAAGGAAAAACATTTTCACCATGAAGACAGACAGGCAGTGGAACAGATGTCTATGATGGCTGCGCAGTTGCCATCCCTGGAGGTTTTAAAGACCCAAAAAAGACAAAGCTCTGAGTAGCCTGGTGGGATTCCATAACTGGCCCTGCTTTGAGCTGGAGGTTGGACTAGAGGCCTCCAGTGGTCCCTTCAAACTTAGATGATCCTGTGATCCAGTGACCCACTGCAGGCTGGAGTTCAGAGCATGAAGCTTGTCAGGCTTTTGTTGAGCCACAATTTGAGCACAGCTCTCAGCTCATCCCTAGTAGCTTCCATCTCTCTGCTGAAGGGTGATCTCATGCTGCAGACCATGCCCAGGCAGGGCTCCCACTGCCCACTGCTGCCCCTTGCTTTGCAGATGTAAATGAGTGTGAACTGATGGTCGCCGTGTGTGGAACTGCACTTTGTGAGAATGTGGAGGGATCCTTCTTGTGCCTCTGCCCCAGTGATCACGAGGAGTACAACACAGAGGCAGGGCAGTGCCAGCCCCGAACTGCTGTGGGTGAGTAGGCAACTAGGACAGAAGCATGGGTGACAGCTAGAGCAGGAGTGTGGTAGCCCTGGCTGGGGTGACATAAAGCTGATGGACTGACAGGGCTGTACAAGCCTCCACAGACATGGGCACACTTTTGTCTGGGGAGAGCTGAGGAGCCTGGAAGTGCGGACCTGGGAAGGCCACACTGCCAGTGGTGGATGTACTCTGGGACTGTCTAGGTGTGGGATGCTGTCTTGGGGTGCCAAGGACCCCATCCCATCCTTGCTCTGCTATCTTTTAGAGGGCTCCAACACACACGCAGCCCACCTCTCTGACAGCGCAGAGCGCAAGCAGTGTTACTACCACATCAGTGACGTTCGCCTGTGTGACAGCGTCCTGGCCAAGAACATAACCAAGGAGGAGTGCTGCTGTACTGTGGGGGCAGCCTGGGGTGACAACTGTGAGACTTACCCCTGCCCCATCCTAGGCACAGGTAGGACTGTGGCCCCACCACCGTAGGCAGGGCCAGTGCTCTGCCTGCTAGTTCCACCTTGGTTGCACTAATGAGCTGTTTCTTTGCTTTCCATCTCCCCTTGGCATCTGCCTCCTGGTCAGTGGAGTACCAAGAGATCTGCCCTCTTGGGAAGGGCTATATTCCCCAGGAAGATTTGCTCTCAGGAAAAATCTCTTTCACAGGTACTAGCAGCATTTTCTTTCATTTCTTCCAGGGGGAAGAGGGAGGGCACTGTGCAAAAGCCCTGCATGGAGATGCGTTGACAGAACTGTCTCCCTGGGCCTGTGGTGGTGGATGCTAACATCCTGCTGCTGCTTTCCTCCATCCAGAGAAATCCCAGATTGCCAAGATGGAAGTGCCCCTCCCTCCAGTCCTGCCTCACTGCTGGCAGTGATTCTTTCTTGGTGCAGATCTCCCATGTCCATTATGAACCAGGGATGGGGACCATTAAGACACAACCCTTCCAGTTACTGATCAGATCTCCCAGTGGCCAGCTGGCTCAGTCTTTGACACTTGACCTCCAGGGGTGTTGCGTTCTTGACTTTCCAGAAACACACATGAATTTCCTTTTTGTGAAAGTATCCTGTTCCATGTCATTCCTCCTCCTGCTCTGCCTGTGGGTGCTTCCCCTTTGCTCCCAAGCATGGGACCAGTGGGAGAGGTGGGGGCTTCATTCAGGGACCTGTCAGTGATTCAGGCCAAGGTGCCATGCTGGCTTTCTGCAGGTACAGCACCCAACCCACCTTGCTTCCATGGCTGCACTCCCTGAGACACTCTTTCCCTCCCTCCATCCCTGTCTCAGACATGGACGAGTGTGAGATATTTGGCTCCGAGTTCTGCCGCAACGGACAGTGTTTGAACACAGTGCCAGGCTACAAGTGCTTCTGCCGTACAGGCTACTTCTATGACTCCAGGAGGCTTGAGTGTGTTGGTAAGATGGCCCTCAAAGAGCAGTGGGCACCACCCTGTCCATAGAGGGACAGCCATGCTGCTGCACCCAGACTTGTCCCTGCTGCCCACGGTACAGGGCCAGGTCTAGGTAACAGGCTTCCTGGGACCCTCCTGGGGAACAAGGCTGGAGGTGGCGGGAGCCCCTGAGATCTCTGTTTGGGCAAGGAAAGGGTCACATTGCTAATGTCTGCCAGACTGAAACATTGCTCTGTCCTTGTGTGTGGGCAGACCAGGATGAGTGTCAGAATGAAGTGTACTGCATCAACGGTGAATGTCTGAACACGGAAGGCTCCTACCACTGCTTCTGCAGCCTCCCTCTTGTGCTGGATGCCACTGGCAACCGGTGTGTGAATTTCTCCAGCAGGGCAGGTGAGCCTGATCTCCCACTGCAGCACACTTTGCCCCAGACGTCCCACCCCATGGGTGGGTCCACCAAGAAGGACCAGTGGGTGGGAACTTGGTATCTGGCAAGGATGTGCCAGCAGCAGCACAGTATGCAGCCAGGGCAGGGAGGGGGCAGGAGCTGGGGCACGTGGTCATCCCTCTTGGGACAAGATGGGCAGACACTCTTCTGGATGATTTTGTTGGCATCCTTTGTGTGTGTCACTCACAGATGCCTTGGAGGAGTATGAAATCCACCTGGATGTCTGCTGGCAGACCGTTGCTGACTACATCTGCCAAGACCTGCTGCGTGGCGAGCAGACCACGTACACTGAGTGCTGCTGCCGGCTGGGCGAAGCCTGGGGCCAGAACTGTGCACTTTGTCCACACAGGTCCTCTGGTGAGCAAGGTGGCATGGGCAAGCATCTCCCAGCAGAGGTGGGAATGGGCTGAGCTGCCACTGATGGTGTTGTGCAGGTCCACCGCATAAGGCTCTTTTCTGCATTGCTAAAACCAGCCCAAGGAATAGATAACCCCCCCCCACTTCTCCAGGGCTGAGCTGCACCAGTGAGTAGGATGTACTTGAAACTGGTTTGCAATGAGTCCAAGGTATTGGAGAGGAGAGTTGCTCTGTGCATCCCACTGCTCCTGCATAGGTTAGGGGAGGTGAGGTAGTGGCAGCCTGAGATGGGAGCATACTGGGAACTGGGGTTCTTGCTGCTCAAGCTGCTGGTCCAGACAGGAGCTGGTCTTCTTGAATATGGGATCCCATCAACAAACTACAGAACTGCAGTTTTGGAGGGCATTGAATGCAGGCCTGGCTCGGCTGAGCCAGTATGGATGCACACTCTGGCCATAGCAGACCTACCTCTCTTGAGCCAGGCTGTACTGACCATTCCTTTTCTCTCACCACTTGCAGCTGATTTTGCTTTCCTGTGTAATGGGGCCAGCGAAGACAGTGAGAGAGGGGCTGAGCTGCGAGAGAGACCTAGGTATGAGTATGGACCAGGCTTGGAAGAGCCCCACTATGGCCTTCCCAGCCCTGATATGGGCCCCTACTACAACTACCTGGAGTCAGAGTACGGAAACCCTGATGCTGGTTTCCCTCGGAGGGAACCCAACAGTGAGTTTCATGGCAGCCCTCTCCACCATGGCCCAGTGTGGTCCCCACCCCGCTACCTGCCCAGCCAAACTGGTGAGTACTGGGAGACACAGAGAAGTACCTTCCCACCCAGCCTGTGTCCATGGGGACTGCCTGGCAGCTCCCACCCTGGCCAGGCTGCTCTAGGCTTGGCGCAAGCTCTGTTCCTGGCTGTTCTGAGTCAGTCCTGGCACCACCAGCACTGTCTTGCTGCATGCTGGATGTCCCCTCTGTGGCTGGGTGGAGGCTCACCCTGCCTGACACCACCTTTCCCCTCTCCAGGCCTCTACGAGGGCTTTGAGGGGCTACAGGCAGAGGAGTGTGGGATCCTCAACGGCTGCGAGAACGGGCGCTGCGTGCGCGTCCGGGAAGGATACACCTGCGACTGCTTCGACGGCTTCCAGCTGGACATGACCCGCATGGCCTGCGTGGGTGAGTGCGACCGGGCCCCGCGTCCCCTGGCCGCGGCTGCTCCCTGGCGGTGCCAGCCGGGACAGCTGCCGGAGCTGTCCTGCTCTCCTGGCGATTCCTTCCCATACAGCTCGGGGGGACTCTTCTGGAGGTTCTTCCGGCCGCTTTCTGCTGGCAGCTAGATCAGGGCACCCCTGGGCGTCACCGGGAGCAGCTGATGGCTCCGTCTTCTCATAACACTCTTGTACATCACTAGTCACTGTTACTGTGAATAATGTCCTCTGCATTCACCACTGCCCTGGTGAAATTCCTCACTTTCCACCCTGCAGTATGAGACAGTCTCTAAAACTTCTCTGCATTTCCTCTACATCCTTATGCCATGTCTCCATCCTTTTCGCACTGCAACTCCCTAAGCCAGCTGAGGCCTCAGATCCTCAACAGAGCAGATGAAGACCCTCTTTTACCTTAGGCATGGCACTTACTCCAACTCCCAACATCCCTACTGCACAAAACAATGGTGCAGCTTCTTCATATAGAACCCATCATCTCTGCCACTCCTAATGCAGCTGGACAGAATGGCTGCCTGAGCTGTTACTCCCTCTTCTGCATTTGGCACTGTTTCCTTTTCCTTGGCCGCAGTGCTTTGCATTTGCCTTCAGTGAATTTTGTTTGGTTGAATTTGGACTGCTTCTCTCCTTGATCAGACTGAATCTGAACCCTGCAAAGTGCTTGCAGCCTGGCATCACACACATACATTTTATAAGCATGGGGATTCTTCCTTCATCCACCTTAATGACTACATTTGAATGGAGTAGGAGTCAGGACAGACCCCTGCAGGCTGTGCTTTAAAAGGCTTTTAATGTAACAGCCAGGTATTTCTAATTGTTTGGAATGCAGCTATGTAGCCCATTGTGCAATTGCCACAGTTTAATCTAGATGATATTTTCTCAGTCTGTTTGAGTGTGTCATGTGAGAGTGTGTTGAAATCTTCACCATGGCCAAGGCACATCATATCCACCACTTCTCCCTTATCTGACAGGCCAGTTATCAGGTCAGGCAAGGAAACCAGATTGGCTTAACATAATCAGGCCTTAACTGATCTGCACCAGCTATTTAATGACCCTGTTATCCTTTGGAGGGTTATAACCTAGTCACTAAAAAACCTGAACTGCTTAGGGGAGTGGGGGTTAGCAGACTGTAATTCTGGATTCTCCCTTCTCTGTTTTTGAAGATAGTTACCAGATTTGTTCTTCCTTGCTTCTCAAGACCTCCTTTATGCTCCTCTCAACTTTGCAAGGACTGGAGGAGCATTAAGCATATGAACTTGTGTTGCAGAAAGCCTTTACCAATATGGATATAACTGTTTTATCTATCTGAGTGTCAAACCTCTCCATCACAGTGTGGCCTTTCCCTCCCTGTGCTCCTGCACCCTTGTTTAAACACTTCAAATGTGGTCTGTGCCCTGTCTGGTCACCGTGAGTGTTTTTATGATGGCTGGAACAAAGCCTGTGTTAGCTGCTCCAGCCAGCTCGGCTGGCTTTTGTTTCCCCTGTCAATAAGGACTAGACCGACATTCACCATTGTTTCCTGCTAACATATTTATGGAGCTTTTGCACGTTGCTTTTCATGCCCTGGACTAACTAGCCCTCATTTTACTCTGGAGACTGGGTTTTTTTCCCTTCAGTTCTGCTATTCGGTTCTTAGTCATCGCTGTGTTTTTACCTTGCTGCCTGCAGATGCTGCAGTGCTTCCCCTCTTGTTTCCCTATAGGGGCAGCTTACCCTGGCTCCGCAAGGTGGCCTGCATGCCCCCATCCCTGCCTGAGTGGGCAAACTCTAGGACTTGGTGCACCCTGCTAGCACTACTCTGTTGCTTCTGGCTTTTGGGTGGCTCTGGGCTAAAGTGTTGTTGTTTTACTTCTCTCGATTTGGTGGCCAGACCAGCCTGCTCGCTCTTCCAGCTTTTACTTCCCCCTGCTTACCAGGCTGCAGAGCACATCTCCTTTGATGTGCTGCCTAACATCTTCTCCTTGGGCTACCAAGCAAGCCCATCCTGTTCATGGCAATGTTCTGGTCCTGAGGTTTAGTGCAAGTCCATAGTGCCTTTTTAACCATTGCTTTGGCTGCATATGAAGATTGCCTTGTTCCTCAAGATCTTTCTTGTCATGTTTCCCCTCTCCTTCTTCCTCCCATGACTGCTGTTCTTCCTCTCACCTCCCTGAAAGTTTTGCTTCTAGCATCCCTCCCTGGGGTTGCACTTCTCTTTCTTTGCCAGATGGCCCTCTCCACCTATGCTAGGGATAACCCAAGGTCCCTGGGGTGGCAGAGCTCTTGTCTTCCCGGGGTCCACTGGTTACTGCTGGTTACTCTCTCTCCCTTGCTTGGCCGGCTGAACCCATCAACTGCTCCCCACTCCCTGATGATCTCTGGGGGGGTGAGACTGGACTTTGTGGTTCAGAGGGGTTGGACCTGCCTTGGTAGGTGAAGATTTGGGCTCTGGAGGTCCTGTGAGTGCAAACAAGGGCTCTGGGGTCTGCAGGGGTGCTCTGTCCAGCTGGTGGCCCCATCACAAGTTGGTGTATCTCAGGCAGGGTGTCCAGGTAAGTGCATTTAGCAGAGCAGGCCTGTCACAGTGGAGCAGCTGCTGTAGGGCTCACATGCACACCGTAGCCTGGCGGCAAGCTGGCCAAGTGAGCCCTTTGGCACAGTTTGCAGGTTAATAAAACAAGCCACTATTTGTGCAGCACGAAGTCCCTCTGTGTTCTGGTCCTGGAGATGATAATCGGCCTCTCAGGGCCACCATCATTTGCCTGCTCAACCTTGTTGGATCGGGAAAGGGCATTTTCCAAAGCCTTCTCCAAGATCATAGGTATCACAACTTATCAGCAGGAAGCTGCTAACCTGGGGTGTCACCAGCTGCAGAACATGGTGGGGCTCTTGTCTAGCATGCATGGGGCACAGTTCACTCCTGTGCTGGAGGATGCCAAATGCTGGGGATGTCACACTTGGAGACTGAAGGTGCTCTGTGGATATGCTGAGGGTACAGGAGGCTGGTGGGGTCACAGGAGACATCCTGGAGGTACTGGAGGGCGGGATGGGGAACCTGTGTGGGACGGCTGGGGGGTATGGCAGGAGTACAAGGAGATGTGGCTGTGGGCTGGGACTGCTCACTGTGCCACCAGCTGCTTCTCCTTGCAGACATCAACGAGTGCGAGGAGGTGGGCAGCCCTGAGCCCCTGTGCCAAGGTGGCACCTGCAAGAACACAGAGGGCTCCTACCGCTGCCAGTGCTTGCCGGGCTACGTGGCCCTGGCCCGGTCACACCACTGCGTGCCCCAGACAGCCCAGAACCCAGCAGCTGCGTAGCTCTAGGAGAGCGGGGGTGAGGGTGCTCCCCTTCTGCGTGTGGCTCCAGGACCTGGGAGCACAGAGAAAGGCCCCCCAGGGCTGCGGGTGCTTCAAGGCTCTTCATTCTTTCCCCTCCACAGTGCACAACCTCCCCGCCACCTCTCTCTACTTGTCAGGGCTGAGCTCCCAGCCTCTGCACCCCCCCTTTGCCCTGCCAGCCCCTGCAATTCCTGCAGCAGAGCCCACCCCAGACCCCAGCACCTGTCACATTGCCCTGTGCCATGGAGGCTCACAGGATGCCTTCCTGTGCCACACAGCTCCAGCCTCTCCCCCTCACCCTGCCAAGAAAGGGAGTTCATCTCCCTGCCACCGCTGCACTGACCTAGTGACAAGCCTCACCCACACCGCAGGTGCTGGCCCCACTGCTTGTGAAGCGCCCAGCCCGCAGGCCAGAGCTTTAAGGGCGGGGGGGCACCCCAGCTTTCTAGAGCTGCTGCCTAACCTTGGGGCATGGGGGAGAGGTCTGGAGGGCCTCAGGGCCAGCTCTCCATGCAGCCCTTAGCCCCACACTTTGCCTTCGTGCCCCATGCTGGCTGGGCAGGGGGAAGGGGAGCAGGTCCAGCTTCCTTTCTGTAAAGTTGTTGGTGATTCTTTTTTTTTTAACCAAGTCTGCTGGAAACTTCTCTCATGTTGTTAAATAAAACATTTATTTTGGGGCCCTGTGGCTCAAGACACTGGGGCTTGTCAGAACCGTGCTTGTCTTGCCTCTGCCAAGGGCAGGGCCATCCCACTCCAGTAAGCCAATTCTTAGCCCTCTCAGCTGGCACATAGCCTCCTCCTGCTCCTGAGCCAGAGCAGAAACCTTTGCCAGGCCAAATCCTCAGCCAAGCCCCAGCCCCAGGGGTCAACTCCAGACCCTGCAGACAGCACATCAGTTGTGACTGCTCATACCCTGCCTTGTTCTCATGAGGGGGCTGCAGTTTCAGCATGAGAATGTGTAGTTACTGCAGTTAGCAGAAGCCCTCAGGCAGGTCTGGGATTTGTTTTTCCAGCCTCAGAGCTCACTAGAAAGAACTTTACCTATGCTGCAGCAAGCAAGGCTATGTTCTACACTGCCACCTCTTCAGGGAGCCTTTGCACAATTTCAAGCCTGCATAGGCCCAACAAGGCAGGAGCACAGCCAGACACTGCCAGCTGGACACCAGCAGCAGGAATGCTTGGCTGCTTGCAGGTCACCCACACTCAAGTCAGCATACCACCTCTATCCATGCCTTCAGCTAAGAAATAAAACCAGCTGAACCCCAAGTAGAAGATGCCCAGCCAGTCTCCTTTTCCTCCTGCTCCTCTCTACTCATAGAATACAATACAAGCGGATTCTGTCTAGCCTTTATTAAAAGAAAAGTTATAAAAAGAGATTCAGGAGCTCGCAGCAGCTCCGAGTTAGTAGTAGTGCAAACCATTGGTTAGAGAAAGAATCATCCCTGCAGAGACATTGAACGCCATTTGGCTTTGCATCCACAAAAACAAAGTTTTCCCAGCTGCAGTCCTGCTGGCTTGAGCAGTGGCCCAGGACAGAAGAGACAGCCAGCTCACAGAAAGACTCCTTCCTTCTGCTTCAGCTGCATAGATAGCAAATGCAGGTCCCAGGGGCGTCACAACAGAGCAGGAGTAACACAGGAGAGTGGATGCAACTGGCATTCTAGAAGAGGCACTGAAGGGTTAACAGATAGCAGCTCAGACACTAGCCAGGTTCGCCGCTGAGGAATTTTGTGAGGACAGACAGCTCCATGTCAAACAAATAAAATGCCTCCACAGAGCAGCTGGAGGATGATGCTCAGTCACTCCTGCTCCTGCAGCAGACACTGCTGCCCCTTGAGCTGCTGTGAGAGCACCCCAGGGGTGTCACCTAAATGTGGTAAGAGTGCTCTGCCCATGGATGACCTTGCAAGGAACACAATGCTGGTTGCTCAGAGGCTGCAGAGCTCTGAAGTAAGCAGTAAGAAATGCTTATTATATAAAAGAATTTGGCCTGTGTTGTTTCTGTTTTTCCCCTCCCCAAGCCCTACTAATGGCAGGGCTCCTCAGCTGGTGATCTGCACTGGTATCTTCCAGCAGAACAACATCTGGTCCTGGTCATCCACCAACTCCCACTTCACGATCAGTTTAATCTGAAAGAGAGAAGAGCAGAGGAAAACGAGGGTGTTCAGGAAACCTTAAGGCAAGGGTATAGGGAGAAGAGTTATCACTTGTGTGGAACAAGGAGGCTCTGGGGGCTCTGCCCACAGGACAGAGCTGGGGCATTGCCCTTGCTTGCAGTAGGTGGGCCATGCTCATGCAATGACTCCTGGAGTGGAGGAGGAGGGCTCAGTTGCATGACACAGAAGACCTCCACACACTACACTCAGATCCCCACTCCCTGAGAAAGCAAACAGTGGAAACAGCTTGCAGCATCCCAGCTGAACTGCACTCCAGAGCCAAGCACCCCCAGTCTGGGAGCGTTCAGCTGCAAGCAGCAGACTCTGCTGGGAAGCACAGTACAGGAAGATACTGGAGCAGCTGAAGCCATTTCTCAGCAGCTGGAGCCAGGCTGCTTCCTCTGCTGGGTCTGTCCCAAAGGGGGACCTTGAAACTAGAGTCATGCTCACAGCAGAAATAACACTACATAGTCTAAGGAGTCTTCTCTCCCTCACCAGAACAGAACAAGGTGTCTTCTCTTAAAGGCAGGTGCCCCAGTAAAGGTGGTAGCTGGGGAGCTGACCAGCTGCTTGTGTACTTACACTGGGATACTCGCTCTTCACAGGGAGTTTATTCAGGTAGCTGTAAGAATGGCCCTTCTGAATGGGGCACTGGATCCCGGACTTGCATCCATCGGGCTCAGGAATAGGAAAGGGTATGTCCACGTGCAGCATCTCGCCGTACACCCTTGCTTGGCTGCCCTGGCTCTCGATCTCTGCAAAACACGGAGAATATGTGTATACCTCACACCCTCCTCTCCACATACCCCCGAGGCTGCAAGAACACAACTAAGGGACACTCCTCCCACCCAGACCCCTCTCCAGCTGCCCTTTCCCACTCCTCTCCAAGCAGTGGAACACGGAGAGGATCACCTCCCTCTCCCCACCCCTGCCGGGGACACGATCCTTACTGCTGGCGAAGGTGACGTTGATGCTGTAGGATGTCCCCTTATGGAGCAGGCAAGGCTGAGTGGGGCAAGGGCTCACGTTCACCTCCTGGATGCTGCCGTCTACGGAACCTGTAAGGAAAAGTCGGGATTACTGGGCCGTCTCCGCCTGCTTACACCCCGCCGCCGCCTCCCGCTTCCCCGAGGCCGAGCGGGGCCGGAGCCCCTCACCACAGTCGACGAAGCGGAGGGGCTCGGCCAGGGCAGTGGCGGCGGCGCCCAGCACCAGGAGCAGGGCGAGCGCGGACGGCACCATGGCGAGGGCGGCGGCAGCAACTGGAAGCTCAGCCCGGCGGCAGCTCCGCGCAGTCACATGAGGGCGGGGGCCCCGCCCGCCGGTCAGCTGGGGCCGGCTCCGCCCGCGGGGCCGGGCCAGGACCCACCACGCGATCCCGGGGGTGGCCTGGGGCTGGGTCGCCCGCCCCCGGCGCCGCGCCGGAGGACAAGGTTGCAGTGGGGAAAAGGGCGGCGGGTACAGGCCGTGACAGGACAGCGGGGGGGAAGGGGGTAGTGAGGGTGTGGCGTGCTGGAACAACAGCCCTTGGACAGACAGACACCCTCTCCAACAGCGCTGCCACTGGACATCCCCACTCCTGGGCTATCCTGGTGGAGTCAGTGCCAAGGGTAGCAGCCGGAGGACAGGCTCAAGTACAGGCAGTGCGATGGGCCGGGAAGTTCTTTTGCTGCTTCTGCTGAAAGGGGGGAAACATAAACCCCACGAAGCTGCTGTAGTAGACCAGCCCGTAGGCTTGTCCCTCGCTTACGTCATACCTCGTGTTCTGCATGTTGAAAGTTGTCTGTGTAACCTGAGTGCCAAAAGTTACATCTGCTGAGTACCTGGTGTGGCTGCTGCCTTTTACAGAGCACACACACACAGTGAGTCTTGTTTCTCAAACTCGTGAAATGCCATAGACTCCCTGCTTTGTGCTGTGGATTCTAGGACAAACCAGAGGATGAGGAAGATGCTTCAGAAAGCATTTGACCCAAGCTTTTAACCAATTTCACATGGTAGCAAGTTTTAGCCTTTTGGGGGTCGTGTCAGGAACACAGTAGAGGAACACAACACGAGTGCTGATTTGGTAGGAACGTGGCAGAGCTAACACAGTGTCCCCACTTCAGACCTCTGTCCCAGTGAGGTGTCTGCCTGCTCAGCTGCAGCTGCACAACCAAGTAACTCAGATGTGACACCCCACATTTTGCTCAGGCTCTCTGCAAAGGGTGTCACATCAGAAACCCAAAGGTGTTAGTAGGACCAAGCAGGACATACTCATGCATATCTGCTGAGCAGTTTAGCACTTCAGAAGAAGAGGGATCCCTTCCTTCAGAAAGGAACATGGGGCTTTTTAATGTTTTTTTAAGATTTTGAATAAGCATGTGGTTTGCAGAGGCAAGCAGACCAGGGTGCTTACAGCAACCCTATCAAAAAACCTCAAAAGACCCTGCTGAGACTAAGCCATGTATTTAAGCCCACCTAGCACACTTTATAAATTACCCATCCTTGCACATTGGAAATCATTCTCTTTGAAAGGCTTTCCTTCTCTGCATCCTTCCAGTCTTACAAATGGTAAACAAAGCTGGCTTATCTGACTTCTGGGAACAGAACTGTAGTCAGGTCAGACCAACACCATAAAATGCCGTCACACATTCACAGGATAAGCAGGGCTTGGAATTTGCTTGGGTGTGAATTCCATAGTGCATTAAATCAGGATGCATTCCTGTGAAACAACTAACCAGATATCTTTGCTTCACAGATGCTTTTGCACAGTGGCAGCGACACATAAATACAAGTCAACACATGTTTCAAAGGCTTTGAACTAAAAATCATTGAATCTAGGATCAAAATTAACATGTCTATTTCCCCCTTCCTCCTCCAAACTGGAGCCTAATAAGTGTAAATTTGTAAAACTACAGCCAAGGCCTTTATAGAAGAAAGACGCAGAAACCTTCTGCCCAAGGTTTTTAGCTGATATCACACATTACCATTGTGTCAGTTTTGCAATAACAGCACTTAAAGCTTAGATTCCTCAGGGCAGCATAAGCACTTTAGGCCAAACAGACCTTGCTTTTAGGCACATGACCCTTTTGACATCTGATAAAAGGCATAGGCCTCCTGGTCCCCTTGAAACCCAACATTGTACCAAAATACTTGAGAAAGACTCAATTCAACTTTAGGCTGGTCTCATTATTTTGCAGATGGGGCTCCTTCCAGATTACCAACATCACTGGGAGCTTATGCTTAGGTTCAGAAACACCAGGAGAAAGGGCTAAGAAAGCTAACAGACTAATTCTTTCCAACAAGACTGATACTCGAGTTCTTCATTTCTGTAATCCAACTCTTTTACATGAGGAAAAGCCTAAGGTTCCACTTCAGAAGCTAGCTACTCCTGATTATTCCAAATCCCTCCAACAGCATTGCGCTTACAGGGACTACAGTGGCAGTGAATACAAAAGTCAGGTTTTCAAGAAAATCCACATACAGAGACTAATCAATTTTGCTGTTCTTTCAGCCAGAACAGGCTCCTTTTGCTACAGATTGTCAGAATCACATTGAAATGCATCACATCCACTCTCAACACCACACCAGAGGTTTTATTATCACCAGTTTCCGAAGCACTGAAACAAGCTCAGTTTCTCACCAAAATAGATGATTTAAGTATCAGAGGAGAAAAGAGCAAAATATCTAGAGAATTCAACTCACAGACAAATCTCCTCAATACAGTGTGCTTAACATAGCTAAAGGAACTCCCTAAACCCACGTGCCACAGACCAGAAGAGAAAAGAAAAACACAACCAAACTTAAAACCAGATTATGTCCAGCTATCAGGAACAAGATGACCAACAAAAGCACAGCCCAGGAAAGAAGAAAAACTAGACTGTAACTCTGTGAAAAAAAAAAAACAACAAACCATCACTGTACCACATAGCTGACTGAAGGAAAAAAAGGCCCGTGATAAGAAAGAGGTGCAAAGGAGTAGCTGTTCTTAGTTACACCCACCTCTCCTAGCTGCTCAAAAAAATTTGCCCCCAGCACCTGAGTCACTCCTCAGCATAGTGGATCATTAATTATATTAAATTAACTCTGAGTGAGGCTAGCTGGCCTTTCTCTCATTCCTTCAGTCTGCAGTAGCCATGTCAGCAACATCCCAAAGTGCCTTGAAGGTACTTGCCACACTTCTGCCTCTTAACGCCGGTAAAAACGAAGGCAGCTAGAAAGTTAGAATGTCTGGTTTTGGGGGCTACATCCATTCCAAAAGGTGTTCACAGTGAATAGAGCCACACCATGGGGAAGTGCAGTGGGATCAGTCTAACACACCATGCAGGAGCAAGAAGGGAAGCCAGTGCACTATGGAAAGCAGGCATGATCCCTTGCCTTTTCTCCCAGGAGGTTTTGATTCCCTCCTCCAAAGCTTTTGGGACACCACATTGATAATAACTGAGAAACACCCCAATATGGTTTTTTAAAACATTTGGTGGTCCAATATACCTGATAAGGATTCATCAACCATTGCAGGCACCTGCCCTGCTGGGACTCTGCCTGGGATACTTTCCTGGCTTTATCCTAATATCATTACAGCTAACACAAGACCAAGCAAAATTAAACAGCTCAAACCAGTCTTTATTTACATGCTCAGGTTTGGAACAAATAAGCAAAGGCACGTGGTTTCAAAAGCATTGTCTTTCTTGGAGCAGGACGGTGAGAAAGCAAACTGTCACAGGGTCCCGAGGCCCCCTGATGGTAAATCACCTCCTCTTGCTGGGATGACTGGTTTTCCTCCACGAGTTTTCCACACAGTCACTGTATGACTCCCCACAGGCCTGGCTGGGGCTGAGGAACAGGATTCCTCCCCCAGAAGCACATGAGGAAGAGATAAAGATTCTTTTAACCGCAGGTGCATCTGTGATCGACCGGCCAGGGCACTGTCACACGGCAGACATCAGGAGGAGGTTATACCACCGTGGGAGGGAAACGTGCCCCGGCTGGCCGTAGGGGAGGCCACGGGGCAGGCTCGGGGTGGGGGTCTCCTTTCCCCCTTCCTGCGGTGGGAGGAGAGGGACAGTGTGGGTCTGAGGCTGAGCACACGTCCGTAGCACCGGGGAAAAGCGCCCGTCCAAAGGAAGAATGGCCTCTACAGGGATTTCTCTGCTAAGCCTCTACCTGATAAAGGAGAGCAAACCGGTCGGGATCAGGGGAAAACCCAAAAAGCTCTCAACTCTGGCCCTGTGTTTGCTCTTCTGCTTGCCTAACTCCCCTGCGGCGGCACCTTGATCCCTCTCTGGGTTCTACTCAGGATAAACGACCTCACCGCTAATCGCGGCACAAGCACGCGATGACGGGCAGCACCGCGCTGTTTATTGCTCCCCACTGTTTTACTGCTGTTTGCTTCCCTCTGCGAGCACCTCCAAGGACGAAAGGTGGCTTTGTGCCTTTATGCGAAGCTGTAGCGGGTTTCCGGGCCTAGCGGCCTAGCTGTGCCGGCGCACGGACGCCGGTGCCCCGGTCCCACAGCCCGGTGCCCGCCCAGTGGGGAGCGGCCGCCCCGGCGGGGCGGCACTTCCGCCTCTGCGGACGCCGTGGCGGCGGGGCGGGGCTGGGCCATTATGGCGGCGCCAGGGGCGCTGCGGCGGTGGTGCGTGCTGGCGCTGGGCGGCCGGACGAGGTACCGCTCCCTTGGATACTCGAGCCCTTGGGTCCTCCCCCGGGGATGCCGAGTGTCTCCGCTGCGCGGCAGGGGGCGGCATCTGCGGGGGCCGGGCGCCGTGGCGGGGACCCCGCTGAGGCTCCCCCTCTCCTCCCTTCTCCCCGAGGCAGCTGGGGCCCCGCTCCGCCGAGCCGAGAACGAGCGCTGCCGAGGCCCTCGCCTGGGCCTGCCCGGGCTGTCCGCCCGCTGCGGTGGGAGTCGTCCTTGTCCCAGCCGGGCCCGACGGAGAGCGACCCGAGCGAAGGACAGGTCTTCCTCAGCGAAAGCTGCGTGAAGGTGGGGACCCCAGGAGGGCTCGAGTGTCTCTGGAAGGGATTTCCGAAGTGCCCAGCCCGCCGTGGGTGCACAAGGGAGGCGTTTGAGTGTCACCAGTTTGCTCAGTAGGCCTTTTAATCCTTTTCCTTTTACTTATTTGCAGAGACTGCTGGAGATTGCAGAAGGCTCAGAGTTTCTCAGGCTACAGGTGGAAGGAGGTGGCTGCTCTGGCTTCCAGTACAAGTTTTCCTTGGACACAGTTATCAATCCTGATGACAGGCAAGGATAAAGGGGTGTAATGGTGATCAGGTATTACTGTTATTTGCAAAAATGGCACTGGAGGTATGTGTGACATTGTAGTATCTTGCATTGAAGGGAAGAAGCTTGTGAGATAAGGGGACTGCTCAGGCTGTGCTTCTCTGGAAGATCTTTGGCACAGTTAATGGTTAAATATGCCGCTTTTTTGTAGGGTGTTTGAACAAGGTGGTGCCCGTGTGGTTGTGGATGTGGACAGCCTGGCCTTCGTGAAAGGTTCCATGGTGGACTTCAGCCAGGAGCTGATCCGAAGCTCCTTCCAGGTGGTGAGCAACCCCCAGGCAGAGAAGGGTTGCTCATGTGGGACTTCCTTCTCTGTCAAATTCTGACTGGACTTCCCATGGATGGACACTGTTTTCAGACACTTCCTGGCAGTCTTCAGAGGGTTTGTTCTTTTCCCAGCTGCTCCCTCTCATCTCGCTCTGTGACACAGCTGTTACACATTACTGCAGCTGTGTGTGTTTGCACTGAGCTTGTCTCCAAGACTTGTTGGCCTTCCCTTCAGAAACATGAAGCAACCATGAGCACGCACAAAGGAGCATCTTCAGCACCTTGTGAACCACTGGCCAGGTGGTGCTGACTCACCTTCCCTGTCCTGAATGTGGAACCACTTAATTGTTTCTCTCTGCAAGAGATGGCTATATATATATATATATGTGTGTGTGCGTGTGTGCAGGTGTGTTTATTGAAAATTCTTAGTAAAAAAAGTCTCTGAGATTGATTGGCGTTGCTCGTGCATTTACAAGCGGGTAGAATCTGAGTTCTTTTCAGGCTGCTGTTGCTTATCCCTTGTCGTTCAGCTGAATGGGACTTGGAGTCTTTCTCACATATACCTCCCAGGGTTGCTGTCTCTCCACTCACAGCTCACAGTGGGCTTTTCCAAATGCTGTGCTATTTTCTTGCTGAGCAGACTTCTCTTGGTCCCAAGAACCTATGGTGGTTTTGCTGTGAGTTCCTGAGATGAAGGTTTTTACTTATTCAGAGTAAGTGAAACTGAAAAATTGAGGTAGGAAGAATTAATAGCTTATTTTTTTATTAAAAAAACCAAAAAACAACCAAAAAACAACAACCAAAAAAACCCCAAATACTTCTACATATACAAAAATAAAACACATAGCTCCGTATGGTCCAGTGCTACTTCAGGCTGTTCCTAAACCCAACTTGGAGTTTTAGGTCATACAGACTCAGGTTTCATAGTGTATTTGCTGCCTTCTCTTGCCAGCATTTAGGGAAGTTAAGGTGACGCAGAGTTGGATCTGGAGTACTGCTTTGGGGTCCTCAAGTCCTTTTGACCTAAAGTTGTCTGGGAAGTTTTTCCGTAGCTTGTTTTACCCTTCAGTCTCAGTCTAACATGCCTGGTTTGATGAAAGACTCTCGGGTATTGGGAAATCTAGAAGTTTCCAGAATAACATCCTTTTGATTAGTCATTTTCTATAGTTTTTTATCTACCACTAGATGTCTTTTAAATCAAAGTGATTCACCTGCTTCTGGATGAAAAGGAGAGGTGGGGAAGCTATTTTTGTTCCCTCTCTTGTGTTTTATGTGATCATAACCAAATTGTCTAAGACTCGAGTCTTTCTCGTGAATGTGGGAGCACTGCATGACTTTAGTGTCAAGGGAACTGCTTATGGCAAACCATGATCTTTTCAAGTCTCCATGCCCCAGACATTTTTGTTGTTAAGCTTTCTAAATGCCTTTTTAAACTAATGAGCAGTGCCTGTGTCGAGCACTGTTTTGCCTATTTATTTCTACTGCTCAGAGTTGGTAGCCAACTAGTTTCAGTTTCATCCGTAGATGTTACAGGAGGTCATATGTGATCTGCTCTGACTTAGTCACATGAACAGGATGTGGACCAGCAGCTCTTCCAGTTTAGCCCTTTTGATTTCCTGCAGTCAACATCTGCCTGGTTACCTTGCTATCAGAGAATGCTGAATGTAGCACTGTCACATTTTGTGAAAGGGAGTAAAAGGATGTGGTTAAAAGACTTGCCTAAACCCCTGCAGGGTGTTTTGACACTGCCCTTGTGCTCCCAGGTCTGGAAGGTGACGTTAACCAAAACTGCATTTGAAAAGTATAAGACCTTAAAGCTTGTGTAGGTAGCATACATTAGATAAACTCAATTTCTTTCAGCTGGGATAAATCAAAGTTGGCCAGAGGAATTGCTTTCTGAACCAGGAAGATCCGTTCTTGATCCGTTTCACACAGACCTAGGTCAAGTCTCTTTTGGGACCTCTTATGGGAAATAAAAGTGCAGCAGTAGTGCTGGGGAGGTAGCAAACCAGCAGCTACCAAGGCTTTTTTTCCCCTAAACTAAAGCCAGTCTTCAGCTTCTGTATGCCTGCAGGCTTCATCTTGGATTACTGTTCTTGCTAAATGTAAATGTGCTGTGTTCAACCTAGCCAGGTGCCACCTGCCTTCACTTGCTCTACACTGATGCAGTAAATGGAGCAAGTGCTGTCCATGTGGAGTGCCACCACTTTTCAGAGAACCTGCCTCTCCCTCACAAGGACAGTGCAGAGGATGAGGCTTTGGTCCCCACCAGTGTCACTTGCAGTGTTGCTGTAAAGCTCGCACGTGTGGCTTGCGTTGCCCGCAGCTCTGGCAGTACTGCTCTGACTGCACTAGGTGGACCCCTTACTCCTTGGGAGTTGCTGCACTGGACATACACAGGTATTTCAACCACTTTCGGGGGATCGGGTTGGGTCTGCTCCATGAAGGACCTAAGCAGAAGCAAAAGTTTCTTTACAGCTGTCTCTTTTGGAGGCAGGCTGGAGCCAAGTTCATCTGGTATTGCAGCAGCCTTGTCACTACATCAGAGAAACTGCTAGAAGCTGGAGAGGTTCTAGCCGTACATCCATCACATTGCTCTTGGCCTCCTAGACCTGCTTCCTGGGAGTAGCTGTAATTTGTTGGCCAAAGCTACTAGTTTTCCAGTTCCCAGTAGGGAATGGGTGCAAAGGGCTGTCTGTCACCCTGAGAGTTGGTCTTACTCTTAAAGAGTCTGTCAGTACATCAGAAATTGAAAACTTCTGTTGATGCTAGGAAGTCAGCAAAGGGGGTCTTGTTGCCTGGGGGGGGTGAAGGTGATCTTGGTGAATTTTGACTGTGTAGACAAAAAAGGCTAGATCCTGGTTCCTACAAAAAGCCCTAACCTGTCAAGGTTTGTACACTGAATAGCCGTAGGTGCCAAAGATGGCACCACACTGTAGGCTGTGGGGCAAGTGGTGCCAAGAGAAGGACGCACAGGATTAGACAGGGAATTTGGTTCTGCCTGGGCCATGGGGGGCTGCCAAGGCATGCCTGTGAGGGAATAGGTGGGAGCCCTTGTACTGAACCACTGAGAAAAAGCTGGAGAAGCTGGAGGTGCCGCCTTCGCTTCATGGCAAATGAGAAGCTGCAGTGGAAAATCTTTCTCTGCTCCCACATAAAGAAGGAGGATTCTCTCAGTTCACCCACCTGACAAGGAATGAATGATCAAGAAAGATATTTATGGAAGCCTATGTTAAGATGAAACTTCAAGGAAAAAGGGCACAATCATCAGTGTCACTGACAGGAACGTAGAAGAAGATGGAATAGAAATTCTCCCTTTGGTGAGAGCTTGTGGGAGCTCTGCAGGGACTTGTTAGGAGATGACCAGCACATCCTGTGAGGGCTCCTGTGTGGTATCATTTGCTACAAAGAGCATTTTGAGGTGAGTGCCTGCAATAAGACCAATGACCAACCTAGAGTGGATGTTACGGAAATAACTCCTTCTCATCCACAAACTTTTATCTGCAAAATTTCACTAAGCTCAGACCTTTCCTTTGTGAAATTGTACATCTATATAGAGTTGTTGGGTGAGTCAGGAAGATAACTAGGGTTGAGGAGCCAGTACTCCCTGGATGACACCCACTGGGGCTTCTGCTTCTCCCACACCTTAAGGGCTTAGATGAATCCAGCACACGGGATAAGAATCACCGCACAGTGGAGGAGGCAATAACAGGAAGGCAGAAGTGCATGACAGAAGGCTTCTCTTGTCTGTGTCCCATGCTGTGAAGGCACACACTTTATATCAAGACTGTTTTCAGCCTTACAAACATTTCAAACATCTGGTGGCAGCTGGAAGTAAAAAACCAGAGTGGTATAAACCCCACTGTAAGGTGGGAGTGGTCAGTAGAGTTTACTGAATTGCAGAATTGAATATCCTGAGTTGAAAGGGACCCACAAAGGATTATTGAGTCCAAAAGTTATACCATGTGCCTGAGAGCGTTGTCCAAATGCTTCCTGAACTCTGTCTTGTCTGATGCTGTGACCACTTCTCTGGAGAGCCTGTTCCAGTGCTCAACCACCCTCTGGGTGAGGAACCTTATCCTTATATCTGACCTAAACCTCCACTAACACAGCTTCATGCCATTCCCTCTGGTCCTATCACTGGTCACTACAGAGAAGAGATCAGCCTGCCCTTCTGCTTCCCCTTGTGAGGAAGTTGTAGGCTATGATGAGATCTCCCCTCAGTCTTCTCCAGGCTGAACAAGACAAGTGACCTCAACCGCTCCTCATATGGCTTCCCCTCTAGGCCCTTCACTGTCTTTGTAACCTCCTTTGGACAGCTTTACATCCTTCTTATATTATGGCACCCAAAACTGCACACAGTACTCAAGGTGAGGCCGCATCAGTGCAGAGCAGACTGGGACAATCCCCTCCCTTGACCAGCTGCTGATGGTTTGCCTGATGCCCCCTAGGACACAGTTGGCCCTCCTGGCTGCCAGGGCACTGCTGACTCATATACGACTTGCTGTTGATGAGGACCCCCAACAGGGCTGCTCTTGGGAGTTCAGAGAAAAAATGAAAGCAAGTGTGCTGTATTTCCCAATGAGCTGCTAAAACACATGCTTAAGAACCGAATCAAACATTGTCTCCACTAGCAAACACCACCATCAAGTTCATTAGCAGAGGGCATGATAGGATGTGCACCATTTAGATGCTTAATTTTCTTTGCCTGTTTTCATGCAGACCAGCCAAAGCCCTCACCAAGTGTTTACCGCTTCTCTGGAATGGGCCATAGCTGCTGGAGAAACTGGCAGCAGAGAAAGAGATAACCTTGTGTAATGGTTTGTTTGATACAACTGTCAGCCAGACTGGATAAAGAACCACAGTTTAAGGACACCTAGCATTGGCAAGAATAAACTGCAGACACCTATATTGTATCAAACTCTTCCCCTTGAGAAGTGTTTTATTGCCTTTTTTTTTTTTTTAAGAGTATGAATCCTTGAACTAAATGCCATTAGGGGCTAGGTGGTGGATTAATGGTACAGTCTGGATCCTGCTGGGTTCTGAGGAATATGTTTGCTCTGCATGGTTTCCAGGATTAGGCTGCAACTGGCTTTGATCTGTGGAGATACCTGCCCAGGAAACAGCTAGATCATGAACTTGGGGTTGGTTTAGTATCCAGCTGTGGACAAAAATACTGTCATGAGTCAGCTGAAGCTGTTCATGACAGCGAGATGGGCCATTATTCCAAGGCTGTGATTCTTCAACCTGTGGGGAGTAGTTTGTGTGCAGTGCTTCCTGCCTCTGGCCTTCCCAGCATTTGTATGGCTCTTAATATTTCCTGCTTGAGCAATAAGAGTTTATGGTCCTAGTCTTTGTCGTTGATTAGAACCCAAGTTTGTGCCCCTGTTTTAATCAGTGCTCATTTACCTTCGGCATCCTTCAGAGGAACAGAATGGTATGTCTTTCAGTTGCCATGGAAACAGTGAGACTAAATGCACATTTCCATGGCAACCTGCCATTATCTTCAGCTCTATCTGTGGGTCTCATTTTCTGACCATGGGGGTGGGGTGGTGAAAATGGAACTTTTATCTCTTAAAAAAGTACAATTAAAAAAAAAGGAAAAGAAAGATGATACCACCACCACCATCATCACCACCCCCTTTCTCCTCTGGCTCAGGCTTGGGGCCAAGAAAGGCCCGTGACTACTGCTGCAATAAGGTGACTCCCATGCAATAAGGCTCCAAGGTATTGTCTTCAGCTCCTTCTCTCCTTCACCCTTCTAAAAATAGACATTCAGAACAATTAGATGACAATGTTCCAGCACTTCTCTGAACTCTTTGTTTCCTCAACTAATGCTCCTAGCAAAGGGCCTTGAAGTTAATTGAACTTTCCAACGGATTCCAAAGGTCAAAGTGTCCCAGTTCCTTTTGGTCCAAAGGGCCAAGGGTTAATTACGGGGTCTAAGATTCCAAGGAGAAGAAACCTTTGTCTGCTGTGACTGGAGGCACCAGGCACATCATGTTAACTTCAGGAGTGGGGGACCTTCTTGCAAGTGGGGCAGCATGGACTGTTCCAGGAGGCTGTACCCATCAGAGAGTTAGAGATCAAAGGCAATGCTTATCTGTTTTTTGATCAACTCAGAGTTTACAGGGATACAGAGAAACCAGGTGTATGATGGGTCTAGCAGTCCGACAGCCAGAAGTGCTTTTGGCTGCTGCTAAAATTTCTGCCTCCCCCAACCACTGAGTCAGAAAAAGGACAGAATCTGCTGTACTTTGAACAATTGCACACAGCTGTTCCTTAAGCCTGTGTTCATTATTCTTGTTCTAGCTGGCTTGACCTTTAGCTAATTCCTCTTATTCACAGTCTAATCTTGGTTACTGAGGGAAAAAGCTTGTGTTTTGCACAGTTCTAGCCTGATTCAATAGAGTTATCCAGGGAGAGGATGGGGGTAAGTTCTCCTTCCACATCTGCCCCATTAGCCTTTCCCAGATGCTGAAGCAGAGGATGATAAAGCTATCTCTGTTCAGAAGTTAGCATGGAGGCAGATGTGGTCTTCAGAATAGGTCAGCCACATAAAGCGGATGCTGTTCAAGCACAACTCTTTTCCTAGCTGTAGTCTACCACAGCACTGATCATACATGACAAAGAGTTGTCACAGCCAGCCGGGGTTTTTGTTGTTTCATCGAGGGGAGAACAAAGGCCAGTGAGTCCTGTGCATTACTGAACTTGGAGGATTTCACCCTGAAAGAATTACTGCCTGGATATACTGCTAGGGTTTGGTTGACAGCTATTGCTTGAAAGACATTGAAAATGTTTTCTGAGATGTGGGGACCTTCCTCCTGATTTGGGGTGCTGAGCACTGGGACACACTCTGTGTGATTCACAAGGGTACAAGTTTGCTGGAGGATGTGCTGCTGGTGCTAGACCAGGCTGGCTTGGCCCCATGACATGCCGTGGCAGAAGGTACAGAGGAAGGTTTGCTGTACGCGCTGTGTGTGTGAAGCAGTGGCTGCCCTCTAGCTGCTGTGGCGAGCTGACCTGCTGCACAGCAGCCTGAGAGCAGGGACAGCCTGGGCTCTTCCTGCTGAGGACTGCTGTGGACTGGCAGGTTTGTGCTGTGGACTAGAACCCACAGAAGGTTTGCCTACCGGCTCAGTCGTAGCCCTGCTGCCACGGCTCAGAGAGCCACATAGCCAGGGTGGCTTTAGGCTCTTTCCCTCAGGTCCATAGCAGCTGAGCAGGCATTGACTGAGGGAGTGGCAGGTCCCCCTGCTCAGATTCTCCTTGGCACACAGGGTCGGTTCTCCTTGCCAGTGTCCTACACTTTGTCCAGGTGAGGGTGGCTGTGCTCTGGTCAGCATGTCCAGCAGGCTGTGTGGCAGGCTTCCCTTCATCTCCCTGCCTGCCCATGCATGGCTACCACAAACTTCAGACCTGGAAGATTCGTATTAAATATAGAAACTTTACAGGGAAGAGCTAAGAGCACTTGGAAAAGAAAATTCAGTACCTGCCTTTGGTGACAAAGGCAGAAGTAATGGGGCAATGCTACTGTTAGCAGAAATTTATCTACCAATGCTTGCAAAAGCTTAGTGGGAAGCAGCAGGACTGTGTGGCAGATCCCTTGGCCTCTTAATAAAATGCTTCCCCCTGCTGACACTGTCCTATGTTCCCAGATAACAGGCACAGGCCAGAAATAGGACTGCCATGGTGAAAGAATTTACTTAATCCTCTTCGAGCTAAGCAAAAATGTATCAGTGAAGAGGCAATTCACAGGGCAGAGCTGAATTACACGGAAGAAAATTGTGTCTGCAAATCAAACAGAGTTCAAAGCATTGTGAGAGAGCAAAGGCAAAACAGGCTGGTATGGAAGAAGGGGGAATAGCCCAGAGAGATGCTTAAGGGCATAAGGCAACAGGAGGTATTTGCTGAGCCTCCCCCAGCTCCTGCTATGGAAGCACAGGTTTGTGGATGGATGCAGCTGTCAGAAGGCAGCAGGGCAGATGAAGCTGTCATAAGATGGGAGGGCACTTCCAGCTGTCCAGGTATTGGAAGAGGCAAAATAATCTGATAAGACCTGGGACCCTCTGAGAAGACAAGAATTGGTGAAGGGTTGGTGTGTAGTTCATGTAGAGAAAAATTAACAGGATAGAGGAACAAAGAGTAGGCAACTAGACCAAGGGGATGAAGGGCCTGAGCAGAGTATGCACCCACGCCTGCTGGGCACCTGTGTGGAGGTGCCATATCCATGAAGCCACTTACCTGCTCTGCTTTGCACTGACTGAACTTTGAATGACAACAGCGTGTGCAGAAGTACCCTCAGAAAATTGAAGCTGCTGAAGTTTCAGAGATGAAAACCAGACCTGCCAAAGGATTGCTTTTCAAGAATTGGGCCCCACTGGCCTGGAGAAAAGGCAGCAGATCTGAAGAGTAAGAGTGCACAGAGAGCCTTAGTCAATGTGTTATATGCTTAGGAGCATGGGCTAGTTCTTCAAATGAGTAAAGGCTCCTGTTGTAAGGAGTTGAGGTACAGACTTCTGCTTCTTGAGGATGCCTGCTTCTGTGCTGGGCTTTGTGGTTGATGTCCTTTTGATCTGTGCTGGATGTGATAATTTTACAGGGCAGGTGAGACCACTAGAAGCGTTGCATTGGGAGGGCTTCCTAAAAGACTGGGACTTGGGGATAGAGGGGAGGTCCTAGCTCCCCTGGGGCTAGTCCAAACACTAAGCAGTTCAGCAGGACAGGTTATTGAGAGAGTTGTTTATCTCAAGACAAAATGAGGGCACACCTTGCACAGCATGTGCTATGCCGGGCACAGAGAGGTCTCACTGCCTGAGCTCCTCATCTAATGCTCAGATGTGAAGGGCTTGCTACACATGACCCTGCAAGCTTCTTCAGGCCCACGGGGACCTGATCACATCCTCCCAGGCAAGCTGATTAGTGTCACCTCTGTTGGAATGTGTGCTCCTTTTTCCCCCTCTCCTCTTGCTTGTTTTTTTCAGATGCATTTGATTTATACATACTCATTCCCTTCTTCACCAGAATGGGTTTTGGTGCGTGTCAGATGCGTGAGAGAAAAATTTATAGAGCAAGCTGCAGAGGAAAGCAGCTGGGATTTTTCTTAGGAGAGCCGCAGTCGTTAATTATAGGAGTCTAACTAAACCTCAGCTCAGGCAAGAAGCATTTTCGAGATCTCCCTCCTTTCTTTTGTACCTTCCTGCGCAGGTTGTCACATCAATGTCAGGATTCGTGAACAAGTGAAAAAGACACCCACCTTTTTAAATAAAAATGGCATGCTGAGTGCCAGGGAGCAGCTCTCTTTTTGGCTCCCTCATCTCTCAAGCTGGTGTGAGGGGCACTGCACTGCTCCCCAACAAGGGTTGCGCACAGCACTTGTCTGTCCCTTGGGCTTGCTCCCGCTTCTTCCCTGCCTCAGGCGGCATGGTGAGTCAGCTGCTGCTTTACTAAAGCATCTCAGGTCTGATCTAAACACCAGTCTCCTCTCCCCAGCTCAGTTCTGTGCAGCCTGGCCTGTTCTTGGGACAGCAGGTTCCCCAGGGGTACATTTTATTAGCAGAGTCACTGCAGAGCTGGGTATTTAGGTCCCAAACATGTGTGCATCACAGGCAGAGCCAGCAGCACTGGAAAGGATTTTCTCTGTATGAATTTACCCCAGGGGAAGAGAGGGAGGAGACATAACTCGGACGACCTTAAAAGCCTAATACTTCCTATGCATGTGCCTCTCTGATATGTTTCTGGCCAACGATCCCAGGACAGGCCATTCTATTCGAAGAGTGCCTATACAGATAACTTGTCTTAACTTGGCCAGCTTACTAACAACCTTTGCTCATGTCACCTCATGATCTGTAATACTGAGATAAGAGCGCTTTCTGCAGCAGGAGTCTGTCTGCATTAACAGCTAAGAGATACTAAGAGGAAAGAAGGCTAGAAACATACCTATGGTATATAAAGTTTTGGTCTCTTTGCCAAAGAAAGTTGTTATGTGTTTTCCTCAAAGTTTCACAGGGCTGCCAGGAAATGTGTGTGCCTAGCCAAGGGAGGTTACTGTCATCAGAAGCTGATTTTGGCGCTCCAGATGGATGTTCATGGCCTTTTGATGGGGCTTGGGCAGGGAGAGAAAAGAAGGGGGGCACTGGCTTGCTAATTAAGAGGTATTCTCTGTCTGCTGCCTTTCTTCTGCTCAGAGGGGGAGGCAGAACCTGTGCCTGGTAAGAGCCTCTTGCCCCTCTTAAAAGCTGCTAAACATTAAAAAATAATAAAGAAAAAATTCTGTGAGCACTTTGATAGTCCTCACAAGAAAGTGAAACAGAAGAGCCTTTGAGCTGCACATAGAAGAAAAACCTCTGTACATCGGTGGGGAAAAAAAGGCTGGTGGAGCTGAGATCTGGCAACAGTCCCCAGCTGGTGAGGGAGGTGCTTTTCTTCTGCAAGCTCCTGTCACAACTGATGCAGAGACAGAGAGAGGAAAAGCGCAGGATCCTCTGTAAGAAATAACTAGCACCTCAAACCCACCGGGGTGTCGGTGGGATGGGGAGGCCAAGCCAGCACTCATCCTGTGTCTTCACGCAGGGGCTTGGCCCTCAGCTCAACCCAGCAGAGGCGTCCAGCCTTGTCACATCATGCCTTCTCCTGGGGGACCCCTTCCCACTGTGGGAGCCTCTCAGCCAGGCAGCCTCCCCCTTTGCATCCCCCCAGGTTTCCATAGCAATCGGTGTTGTCAGCTGTGTAGGGAAGCCAATGGAGGGAAATAAAGGTTTCTTCCCATCCTAGGCCAGCTATGGGTTGGGAGAACAGGAGCATCCTGATGTTTCTGGTGCTCCTGATAGAGGGGGCAACACCTAGGCTACTCCAGTTCACCCCCAGCAAGGCCAGGGCACAAGAATGTGATGAAAATGCACAGCTCCCAGGGCTCTGCAGGGCAGGTTTTGGGGGACTGCATGCACCCCAGAGCCCTCCTCACACACCCACGGCCATGCTAGAGAGCTACTGATACTGAACGGGTGCCATCCCTGATTTTATGTCTTCTTCTCCCTCAGCCTCCATGTCTTTTCCCCCTCAGCCTGCTCCATTTCCCTCTCCTTGCCACATTGTCAGTCAGTGAAGTCGGAAATTAATCTTCAGCTTTAATGGAAAACACTTAGAGGAGGGAGAGGTGGCAGGAGGGAGAGAGCGGGGATGCACAGGCAGCCTTGAAAGCAGCATTTTTATTCCCAGGATGGGGTAACAGGGCACTGGAGTAAAACCTCAGGGAGACAGAAGAGGGTTTAGATGATGAAGGGGAATGGGTATCCAAGACAGTGCTCCAGCAGGAAGAGAAGGAGCATCCTGGGTAAGCTCCTTGTGCTGTTTGCTCCATGGATAGAGTAGATTTCATTACCTGCTAACTGTCTTCACCTCTCTCCCCACAGACAGAAGGAAGGTGGAGACCTGCCCATTCAAAACAAATGGAAAACTTATGGAGACTTTCAGAAAATAAAATGAAAATGTCCATTTGAACCCCAAATGTTTTGTATTATTTATCTTTAAAAAAATAAATTAGAAGATAGGTTAGTTTTGAAATGGAAGTGTCATATTGAAAGAATGCCAAGCTATTTAATTTGTTAAATGTCTAAACATAATGTTTTGACATTTTCAGGAAAAATTATCCCATACATTTTCAGACAAAATTGCTAACAAATGTGACTGAAAAGTTTGAAGTCCTGAAAACTGCATTTTGAGGCAAGCTTGGTATGTGCCAAACATGTTTCATATGCTCCTGGCATCCAAAGCACAGTAGTGCTGGGCAGACCCCAGAGAGCTGCTCAGGGAGCAGGGCTGCCCAGGCGTGATTGGCACAGTTTGGGCTGGTCCCATTTATGTCCAGGGCAGCTCCATATGGTTGGTTTCCCCCGACCCAGCTCCTGCCAACACCACTCTGCCTGCAGTGGGAAGCATGGCACAGGTACCCATAGGTTGATGTGCCTGTGCTCAAGCTACAGCTCCACTGCAGGGGTGGAAACTGGGACCCTGATTATGTTTAGCATATGATAGTGGGGAAAGGAACTATAAATAAGCTAGAACCATCCTTCAATTGTTCATGCAGCATGGGGAAGAGAAACACAGAGGTTTTTGGGATAATCATGTTCATAATCAAGGGGATTCTTGGAGAGTCTAAATGCAAGATTTATTGATAGGAGAGAGAGGAGCAGGCACAGACACTGAATGCTGTGTTCCTGCCTGGCTTGTTGAGAGGTTTACATGCTTTTCAGCAGCAAGATTAGATGTCAAGAGGAGATTACCATTTACAACACACTGTACTACTGTACACTGAGACCTCTGGTCTCGCACAGCACCTCTGTGCCAGGCACCAACTCACCAGTTCCCAGCCCAGGCTCCAGCAGGTTGGAGAGGCTGAGGGCACATGTCTGGGAGGGGATTTCACAATTGTTCATGCCAGGGAGGGACTTGTTTTGAGCTCAATAAAGCTCATATAATAATGAGTTTGAATTGGGAGGGTGACCAAAGCTGGTGCCAGGCAGAACCCTCTGTATCATTTCATGGCTTACATAGCTTAAAGCTTGCCCATCTCAATAACGAGCTCTGGCATACTGTGAGACCTGAGAGTATCTGACTTCCATGAATTCAGCATTTTCCTGTCTTCACCACTTCTTCTCCTGCATCCTGGAGGAGGGAAGGAGGGGCTTGGCAAAGGAAGTATGAAGAAAATGAATCTGCAAAGGTAAGAGAGGAAAAAACAAGGACCAGTTGTGACTCAAGCTGTCTGCAAATCCCCAGAAAGACTGGAGGATGGCTGAAAGCATCTCCACTGAAGCAGGTCACTCCTGAGAATGCCTTGTCTCACTGCAACAGGCTTGACACCAGCACTCCCCTGAGCCAGTGCCCTGTGGACCTCTCAGCCCTGACAGCTGCCAGAGATTTTTTCCTTAAGTCAAATCAAGTTTCGGGGTTCATATCCTTCCCCTCTGAGGGTCTGAAACATTTCCCAGGGCCTGGTTCCTCCAAACTAAGCCATACATAGCAGCAACAGATAGCAATAAAGTTTCATCTTGGGGCACAAGTCTTCTCTCTGTAGTTATTGCTGCTTTAATAGAAAATAGCTTAAGAAATAAAGCTGACTTCTACCTGCAACCTGGGCCAAGGCTCCTTACAGCAGCTGAGGACCATGGATTGGTACAAGGTGGCCACTGTGGCAGCTGTGTAGCCTGGAGCAGAGGGATGGAGCTGTACTCACTGCCTGCTTGGCTCCCAGCACCACTGACTGCAAAGCTTTTCAGAAGAAAACACTGTTTGTTCTGACATTTAGAATAGATTAAAAATCGTTACAGGTTCTTCTGGAACATTTTAGAAGGTGAAGGTATTGATTTAGAAACTCAACATTAGTTTTATAAGAGAGATGAAACCTCCCCGGCTTCCTCCTCTGGACTCCAGCACCCAGTCCTGGCTGACAGCAGGAGAATGTTTATCAGCCCACCACTCTCTAGCCCTGGTTCATCTCTGCCCTATGCCTTGTGCAGGGTTGTGTGAGAGGGCATTCAACTTCCCAAAAGCCTCTCAGTATGTGGAGGATGCTCAACACCTTCCATTTTGTGGATCAGCTAGGGACTGGTGGTGTTTTTAGATCTAAAACCAGCACCATATGAACTTGCTGCTCTTCACTGCCTGCTGCTGGGAGCATTGCAGAGGCTCCTGGATCCCAAGGACACACCACCTTAGCCAAACCACTACCATTTCCTTCACAGTCCCAACTCTGAAAGGCTAGAAATTATTTTTATTTTGAAAATATTAAAAAAAATTAAAAATAATTTTATTTGCAGCTCATGGAAACTTGCCTGTAGACAGTGGGCCCCAAGGTGGGGTGCCAAATGCCATGAGCTTAGGAATAAAGTTGTGAGGACTGACAGCACTGTCTGTGTGCCAAGTGTTTATGCCATCAGGGAAACAGTGGCCAGGTCCTCAATGCTCCACGTCTCCTCCTGTCTTTTGACTTTTTGGACTCAGGGAACCCTGTGTTCAAGGAGCAACTTCACACCTGCTGCCAGTTTACACCTCCTCCTAACTTTGCTGCCTCAACCTCAGATGCCACTTCCCCCAGCACAGTGTAACATCCTGCTCTGGCTCATCATGCTGATAGCAATTAATAACTTTACTGTTTTCACTCTAAGTACAGGCAAAGGTCCTCCTCTTCATGCCTCATCTTCATACCTGAGCACTCATCTACTCCAACTTTGGCAGAGTTGGAGAGCTGCCCAAATTTTCCCAAACTTCAGCTTTTCCCTGTTGGATGCCAGGACTACTGGGACCATTTTGTTGTTTGCTAGCCAGCCTCTCTGGGAGATGAGGGACATCCAGCCTACCTTGGTGAGTACATGGACTTACCGGGTACCTCGGACCAGTGCTGAAGACAGAGATGCTCAAGTGCATGTGTTCCTGCCATGATATGGGTTTGTGTCCTGGTCCATCTGTAGAGCTCACTGTGCTGTGACACAGCCTATTTCAAATGGTCTGTGGCAGCAAGAGAGTCAGAAAGCAGGGGAACCAGTGGAGCCCTTGGTTCCAAGGGAATTAGGCAATACCTCTAGTGAAGACATTTTGTTGTGCTGAGGTTCCAAAAACATCACAGCAGTGCTACATTCAACACAGGGTGACACCAAGCTCTTGCCAGCTTAAACAGACCCATGTGCTGTGATGGCTTCAGTTTGGTTCTGATTTTCTTTACCAGTCTGGATGTTTTGCCCTTGTGATGAAGGAGCAGAGGCGGTGAAGTGTCAGGTACCACTGGCACAGGCAGCAGGGCCTTGGGAACCCCCTGCCTTCCAGGTGCTGAGCAGGAGAATGAGTATCTCACACCACCCCATGCCCTCACTCTGTTTTCACTGCCAGGTGCCACCAGCTGTGCTTGGGCATTGCATAGGGCTCTCTCTGGGCATGACACCTTCCAGGTTGAGCTCCTCAGCATCTCTATGCCTGCTGGGAGCAGGCAGGTCCCTCCTGTGGTGAGGCAAACCATAGCAGTGCTCAGCCCTTCAAACTTCTTCTTCCGTCAGCAGAAGAGAAATTAAATTGCTTCCACTGCTGTCTCTGGAACGAGCTCATACCTCTTGTCCCTTAATCAGGGCAGATATGAAATTTCTTATCTGTTAAGTAAAACACCACTGCACTTCAATCCATCCAATTATTTTTTCCAATAAGTGTGAGTGAGGGGGCTGGCAGGGCTGGCTGCAGGAACTTGAACAGTCAGCAGTGTGCTGGCAGTGAAGGGGCCCTGCCCTGGCGGGCACTTCAACACAGGACCCTGCACAGGATCAGCCAAAGCACATATTTGCCTGGCTGGCATGACCCAAGAAGGTGCCTGGGGTGAAGTGCTGTGAGGGTCAGGCTGGCAGGCAGGTACTTTGAAGCTTCTTGCCCACCAAGGTAGTGTCCAGGAATTTCCCCCACATGGCCACAGCGTGGTGTCTCTCCCTTTGACCTGGAGCACTGTAGGCTGTGGGCACTGTGTGCACTGTGGGCACTCTGCTTGGCACTTGTAAAGCAGAGAACATGGAATCATAGAATCGTCAAGGGTTGGAAGAGACCTTCAAGATCATCCAGGCCAACCATCAACACAGCACTACCACTGTAACCCCTAAACCACTAAACCACGTCACCCAGCACCAGTTCCAGATGGCTCTTGAACACAAACAGGTTCTCCGTCAAATATCAGTCTGTCTTCAAGGCCAGCAGAACTGTCCTTAAAGCTCTGTCCAGAGGAGACCCTTCCACCTCTGAGGGGATGCCTGTGCTCAGCCCCAGAGCCTGAGGATCACCCCTAGTAAGCACTCAGCTGAGACCACAGAGGTTAACCCAACAGAGAGACCAAAAGCCAATGGCAATGAAGCAGCTTTCCAATCCTGGGTCAGAACTGAACCCTGTCCAACAGCATCCAGTGCCTGGGTCATCCACCTCCAGCTTTTCTCCATTCTCAGGAAAATGGCTATCCACCTCTCCTCTTCCTTGTCCCTTTGAAGTCAGCAATGACTAGCCCTAGCATCAATTTACCAGATGCTGCAAAGACTGCAGCCCCATGCCATTGCCCCTGTAGCTGTCACTGCACCACAAGGCTAGGTGGGAGTGAGACCTCCTTTCTTTGTCACTCTGGAGGCTGAGCAATCTCCCCAGGAGGGGTACCCAGAATTTGGGCTCCACAGCAGTGGGACTAAAGACAGGGTCAAGGACACTGCTATCAGCCACTGGAGACTTGGATGCTCCTTGGGTGCTCCTCTCCTTAGGTGCTCAGGGCAGCCCCAATCAGGTTTTCTTCCCTTCATCTTGCCCCTCATTGCTCACTACTGTCACATTTCCCTGGCACCTCTCTGTTCACCCAAATCCCCTACATTGCTCCCCCCACTCCCCTGACAGTGCTACCCCATCCCTCAGTCTTTGCCAAAGCCACTCCTGGGCCCTGGGCCCCAGCCCTTATGGTATCAGAGTGCCACTCCTCTCTTCAGCCTCCTGTATTCTTTCCAGCACCTTGCTGGACTCAAACAGTTCAAACAGCAAGCAAAGCTCCTCTGTTGGGGAGGGAGGAGCAGGCACTAGCCTCAGCTTTTGCTGGTAAACTCTGTACTTCCAAGCAGGTGATGGTGGAGGCTTCAGGAGGCTGGAAACCAGGGACGTCCCCTGTAACAGCAGCTCCTACGTCAAACAGCTTTGCAGACCTTCACACCAGCAGCAGAAAAAGGGTGTTCAAACAGAGCGAGGGAAATAGCCCCTCTGCTGCCCTTCCCAAGCCATCAAACTCTGTGCTGCCTTCACCGAGTCCACACAATTGCATGAGAAATTGAGCAGATGAAACACCGAGAATGTAGAAGTCAAGCCTCGACTTCATGAGATGACTACCAAATTTTTCCCCAATCTTTTAATAATGACAACAAAAAGTGCAAAATAATTCAATGCAATTCAGCAGTTAACATGCATACAATTGCAATTGGGCAACTGTTTTGGAAGCTTCTGCATTAGCAGGGGAAGAAAGAAAAGCCCATTCAATTAAGGCAGAAAAAATTGATCTCTAATTGATAAAAATAGCGATTGACCATTTTTTTCTCTAATGTTCTGAATTCGTGACTTTGAGTGAAACAAGGAGTCTTTCCATTCCACTTGAGGTTGTATGAAAGGTTCTGGGAGAAAAACCCACCATCTTTGGTCTCTGAAGTAGGGCAGTAGGTAGGAACTCTGCCCTAGAGCAGCAGCTCCAGCGTGATGCTTGGCACTGACTTTGAGCCAGCCCATCAGGAAGACCTCCATTTAACATCTGTTGCTCTCAGGGGCCAGGAGAGCAAGCACCAGCAGATTCCCCTGGAAAGGCAGCCTGGTTCCTGAGAAATGCAAAGCTGAGTGATACGGACTTTCACCATGTTAATACTCATTCCCACCATTTTCTAAAAGGTTTTCTCTATTTATGTGTTAGCTACAAAGTGGATCTGCTCTGGAATCCTCTGACTGAGCAGCAGGGAAATTAATACAATAAAAATGTAGCTATGTAGAGCAGTTCTCTGCTGACCTCTCAGCCTTCCTCTGATGGTAGGCTTTGAGTCTGAACAGGATTAATTGGGTTTCCTTTCCCATTAAAGAGGCCAGCTCCTGCTCACTCCCTGCCCGCCAACAGCAGAGCTGAGCTTACACTGTGTCCTGCCTAACACTGCAGACACTGCCTGGATGAAAAAAACAGACTGCAGAAAATTTCATTTTGGGGAATATGTGGCTCCTGATTTTCTGTGATGAAACTTCAGCCAGGGGTGCTCATTCAGAGCCCGGGTCATGTATTATCCCCCATCTTTTAATACCTCTGGGTACTTCACCAAAGCACCTCACAAGGATGAAGGATTTTCTGAGAGGAGGGTATAAGTGCTAAAACCTGTCTTTAATATCTGGACATGGCACTTTGAGCCACAAGTGGACTTCAGCTCTTTTTACCCTTCTTTCTTTTTTTTTCCCCCATTAATTTGTGGCACATTATTAGAGCAAAAACCACCCATGTATGAAAGAGAACGATTCAATACCTTGAAACCTTAGGCTAGTTTCCCTTGTGGAAAAGCGCTTTACATGCTAAGGGAAATATCCTATGCACTGGCTTCATTTCAGACAGAAACCCCATATACATTTTGAAAAGTAACCAAAGAGCTGTGAACTAGCTTGGCCCATGGAAAACAGACATGAAAATGGAAATAGCCCACTCCCCTGAGACACCAGCCCCTAAAAAGAGCTAAAACACGTGCATGCTTCCAAAACGTCTCTTTTTCACACGCAGCAGTTGCTGGTAAAGGTCCTCCTGACATGACATTTCAAACAATTGCATTTTAAACCAGCCCGGCTCAAGAGCACTCAAGGGAGGCATCGCTCTGGGCTTTGCTCTAAATAATGCATGTGGATTGCTTTGTGAGATAACTGCAGGTGACCTCCTGTTTGCCAGCCTGGCAGTGCCACGTGTGTGATGGCCCCTCGATGCTGCTGTCAGGGGCATCCTCATCTGAAAGAATTGAGGACACAGTGTAAGAGCATCCTCATCATCAGGGGAAATGTCATGCTAAGAATTGTTGTCCAAAATTTTGAAAAGGAGGTTTAACAAGAAAGAATTGGTTTTAATTAAAAACAAAAAGAAAAAAAAAATAAAAAAGGATGTGACCTCTGGCTAGTAGTGATTCCCAGGTAATGCCCAGATTAGGAAGCCCATGAGTCTGATGCTCTATGCCAAGTCCTCTCCTGCTCTGCTTAGAGGTTATTCAAACCTAACACACAAATCTTCCAAAAAACAGGATGCAGGACATCCTATTGGATGTGGATGGTGGACATCCACACCACACTGACTATCTTTACCCCTCATCAACCGAAAAAGTCTTTGTCAGGGCAGCCAGGACTTCCTCCTGCCATCAGCAGGGCACAGCAGCCACCTCAAAAACGGCTCATCCTCCAGCAGCGATGCTGCAGGGTTGGGACCCGCATCCTGTCCTGGGCAGGGGATGGTCCCCCCAGGTCCCGGGGAGCCTGTGTTCATGGGCAGGAGCTGCACTCCTCCTGCTGTTTGCAGACAAATGGGGGGTTGGGGAAATGCTAACTGCTGGCTTGTCACTTTGACAGCAATGTTTTCTTGATGGCCTGTCAACTGCAGATAATGGCAACATCCTCACGCTTAGGAACACAAGTCCCAGCATAATAAATCCCACACTCTTGTCTAAGTTGAGTGGCAGAGAGAGATGAAATTGGGTCATTGCTGCTGCAGATTTGTCTTTGGAGTTGGAGGCACATCTTTCGGCACAGCTGAAAGATGGTGGCTGATGAAGGCCATAATCCCTGGCTTTGATGGACCTCACAAACATATCATGGCACTGATGAGTTGCTGGGCTGGGGCAGTGTGGTGTGTGAATCTCTGATGGCAAAAAACAGAGGGGAGACAACAAACATCAATGTTGTCTAATGAGAGCACAGAGGAGGGACTGCTTCTTCGCTTGCTGTGACGGATGATCAGAACGCACTGAGTTTGGTGCAAGCTGTGCACTGGAAAGCAGATCCAGGTAATGCACACCCCAAGGGAGTGGTCTCAGGAAAGGATGGCTCCTGCACGGGGAGGGGTAGAGGCTGAAACAAGAAAGCAGGTGAAGAAATTCCTACACTGCTTCCTGTACCACAGAGACGGGGTAAACAGTGCAGTAAAGAGCAACCTGGTCAATATATTTTCACAGAACTGGGGGCTTCCCAAGGATTCAAGGTAATTCTGCTTTTGGAAAAGCAATGGCTTTGATCAGACACATCTCTCAGAGTATGTTGTGTCCTACCCAGTGAACCCCTTTGCCTGTTAAGCCTTTCACCAGTGCACAAGGTAAATCAGTGAGTGAGAAGATGCCCATGGATATAGAACTTAATTTTCTGATGGCTGAGAGACAATTAGTTCAACCAGCCCTGGAGCTCCACCAGTCCTAATCAAGTCATCTGTTGCTGCTGCAGAGTCCAGATGTAAAAAATCTCTTGGCCAGTGTGCTCCACTTTAACCTGGCCCCAGCTTCAGACACCGCTCTTTCCACTACGCTGGTCTACCCCAGGCTTGCAAGGGTTAAATAATTTATTTTTTTTACATGACAGACATGTCTTTTTGCACTTGCCATAGCCTGCTTCAGAGGAAATTCAGAGACCACACAATCTCCCATGGTCTATATGGACTTTGAATCTCATGGGCTCTGATCTATTAGAAGGGCTCTGAAACAGAGAGCTGTTCCTGCTGTGTGTGTAGGCTATTTCAGCTCTTTATAATTGTTTCCTTTGCCCCGTGATGTACGTCACTGAGTTCACTTCAGACAACGAGGAATAAATGCAGCATCCCAGGAAGAGAAGTGGGTCTGAATAACTAGAGCTTTGGGCGTGCAACCTTGAAGGAAAAGAAGCTTCATACACTCCAAATGCTTCTACCAAATAAAAGAAATACAAAGCTGTAAAAACTAGGGAGAGACCATACATTCAGGAGAATTGACTCTTATATATATATATATATATATAGATGCTCTCTACTTTTCTGCAAGTGGCCAGGATTTCAGCAGCACAAAGGTGTTCTAAGCCGAGAAACGAGACCCTGGGGAGCGAGCAGCATGAGTCTGTGCTGTGGTGGTGTCATCCTTGATGTTTCAAACTTTGAGCAAAAGGCTGGATAAGGGTAAATGTGTTAATAAATGGCTAGAGCCTGACAGATATAAAATAAGGGTCCTGACAGCCTGGGTGCAGCCAGACCCCAAATGAAGAGCTGTTGCTTTTGGATTCACAAGCAACCGTGTCAATTTATCAATTTTTTATAGAGATTTTGATCTATATGAATGAAACCACTGAGCCTCCAAACTCCAGTGTTTGCTCTTATTCAAGAAATGCAGGTTGTTTGAATACACTCTTTTTTCTTTTTTACTTCACAGGGATTCCTGATACACAAAAGAAAACTTTGTAAGTTTTCCACTATTTCTCTATGAAAATCAGGTAAATCCAGCATGGCTCTACATCCCATGGTAGAGCCAGCATCGATCTTCTTTTTTGAGTTGACCCTCTTGAGAAGACACTGAATTTCTCACTCTATTATTGGAAATGAACAGAAATGTTGGGTCTAAGTGTCTGTCCCTGACTGGGTATTCACACCCTTGGACCACTGCCATGAAAATGACTCACCAGGAAGATGACCTGCCACACACATGTCACACTGTGTCCCCATAGAGAACTGTGCATGCTTTCCAGAGAGGAAAGAAAACAGAGGACTGGTCTATGTGCTCCTCAAAGCCCACACAATAACAACCACTGACCTCGTGGATCTCGCACGTAGTGGCCAGGTGCCCAGTGGCACTGCAGGAGGAGTGGTGGGGAAACATTGAAACAAGGAGCATGTGGTGGCCTCCTGGACCAGTTCAAGAAGTTTTCTTTCCATCTACTGAAGGCACTCGCTGCGAAATGTGTCTGATTCAGCCAAAACAGCCGATGGGTGACAGCAGACCCCAGTTGGTAGCACTCAACTTGGAAACTGTTATGAAGACGAATGGTTCATGTCACATAAATCAGCATCTTAGCAGCTAGCAGTGGCTTAGCAGAAAGACTTGTTCAAACAATGAAGAGGGCCCTGTGTTCTTGAGAAGGAAGAGCATCTGTTCATGAACGCTTGACTAATTCCTCATTATCTTATTGAAACAGCTTATACCATTGGAAAAGCATCTCTAGCATGGCTAATGTTCAGCCAACAGTTGGTTACCTGCTTTGATTTACTGAGATCATCAAGAATGACACAAGCGATGTAAGAACAGGTGCAGGTATTTCAAGAGGAGAGACAAGTAAAAAACATTTGAAGAGGAGATATAAGTAAAACCCCCTCCTTTAAAGCAAGGAAAACAAAATGAACAGGAGCAGGGCCTGATCTGTAGCCATGGCCAAGGTGAAATGATGGGCTGGGTTTGTCCAGGAACGGCTTGGATCAACTTCTAATAAATGTACCTGCTCCATGGGATCTGGGTAACATGAAAGTGGGAGTTTCTGTATAAGGCTATGTGGGCTATGCCTGCCTCTCACGGCCTTTGCCATGCCATGGTCATATCCGCTGTTGTGTCCATCTGCTCTGTTGGCCTCCCTGCTGAAAGGCTGCTCCCCTCAGCCTTCTCCAGCATGCAGTGTGCTGTGGCCGAGGTCTAGTCTCAGCGTGGGCTCCCAGCAAGTCAGTCCTCTGCCACTTCAGCAGCAAGCTGGAGGCAGATGAGTGTCAAAGTTTAGGCTGAATTTCACATTGCAAACTCCAAATCTGCAATGAAAAGTTTGTTACTGCTCCCACTGGAAGAGTCAAGCTTAACTATTGTTGGTCCCTGGGGCCAGCCTCCTTGAGTGATATTTTCCTTCAGAGTGTAAAGGGGAAGCACTCTGCTTGTGTCCCTCTCACTCATTACAGAACCCAGTGATTTGTTTCAGCTTCTCCATCTGTGTCATAGAGACAAAGCAATTTGCCTATCACTGCAGAGCACTTGGTGATGGCTGGATGGAAAGCACTCTGAGAGCCAGCCCTCACCTTGCTCCAGCTATAATATCACGGCTCCCCAAAGAAGCTTAGCTGGGGAAGCTGTCCCTTTCTGCCATCCTTCATCACTTTGGCATCTGCTGGCATGACGTGGATGCTCCCCAGGTAGGCTAGATCTCTGCTGCTCTGGCTTCAGGAGATCTGGAAAAATGAAATATGCCTGGGGTGTGCGGGGAGGAGGTAAGGGACAGGTAGGGAACCAATGCCTGTTATTTCCACATCTCAGGTCTTTCATCATCATCGCAGTTGTAAATGACAGTATACAAATTACTGAGAGATAGAAGTAAGGAGAAAGCAGAGGGGAGAGACTAGAAGAATGAAAGCAAGAAGAGGTAGAGAGTAAGAGAATTGTGGGCACAGTTAAAGGAAAGCAGCACAAGGAGGAACAGTGCCAGACTTTGGAAGCAACAGAGGGACAAGGGAGGGACAGAGAGAAATAGAATCTGGCAGGGCAACAGGGGAGACAGGAGAACAGTTCTCAGGGAATTAGCTGGCAGAGGCAGAAGATGGCTGCTTCCCTGGTGTTCAGGAGTACAGATGGATTATCGATCAAGGGAACTTAATGTATTTCATCCAGCAATATTTCATGGCTGGGAAAGGCAGCTGATGTTTGGGAGGAGAGGGAGCGGGGGCTGTTGGCAGCCTGCCTTCTGGCTTCAGGCTGCAGTGGCATTCCTAGGGTTAAATCTGGGTTTCAGAATGCAGATAGAGAGACAACTGGGAATTAGGAGTCATCCACTAATAGTTATTTGATGAAGAAATATTTTTTTATTTATATGAGCCTCATGAAAATGCATATAAAATCACAGCATATGCAAACACAAGCAGAGAATCTAAGATGCCTGCACTGAAATTAAGTCTGACCAAAGGACAGACCCAAGGCACTTTGGTTCTCATCTGAGGGCCAGAAAACACTACGATATCTGGGGCTCAGCTCTCTAATTGAGGCTATTCATTAGCTTTTTGGCCAAATGTCTCTAATCCTGTGACTTCATCACAGGCCTTGGCCTGGAGAAGCAGCCATCTCTCCTGCTGTGTGATGTGGTCCTTGCAGAGTACACCTGGCCAGCTTAGTCCATTTCATTTCTCCCTCTTCCAGCCTTCAAGATATTTTTGCCTTTTAACAACCCACAGGTTTTTATCTAGAGCCAAAGACAGGCTGTGAGCACTGACTCTTCCTGCCTGCCAGCTGCCTGCTTGCTGTCAGGAGGGGCTGCCCCTCCAGGCAGGAAACTGCAAACCCTTAGGCAACTTCTTGGGGTGTTCTCTCAATGGCTTGGCGAGTGTGGGTTTTGCAGCCCAGAGCACTATCTGATGCCAGCAGTAAGTCACAAAGCAGCCCGTGGGGCTTTGCACACGTGTACAATTAAGCACAGGCTGTGAGGGCGATGAAGGGTCTCTGGTTGAAGCACAGAACCAGGGCTGGTTTTCTTCAAGAATATGGTGGCCACTCGATGACTTGGGGTATCTTATGTGTCCTTCTGCTGTGCAAGCAGAGGCCAGAGTGCCCCAAAGAGGAAGGAGTTGCACATAGCTGCTTAGCACGCTCTCTGAAGCCAGGCAGCAGGCTGGAGTAGGCTGGGCAGCAGCCGCCAGGGTGGTTTCCACGTTTGCCTGTCACCCATACCCTCCTTTCACACAGGCATTGAAGCCCACTTGCAGTCTGTAAGCTGGATCCAGTCTTTGGGATGCTTCCAGCCTGGAAGGGTCTTGGAAAGCTGAGCACCAGCACAGCTCCCCAGGCAGCTGCTGCGAAATCCCAGTGTCAAGGGTGCAACTGAGGTCCTTGGGAGGGACACCTGTGACAGTCCCCATATCTGGTAAGAAGCTGGGGTATCTCCCTCACATGCATAAGTGTCCTTTGCATCCCTAGCCTCTAAAAGTAGAGAAGGGTGGATGATCACCATCAGACCCCGATCTGAGCAGAACTGTTGGATTCTCTCCCTATGCAGAACAGGCAGCACCTGCTCCCCACTGATGGCTGCACTCTTCCAAGGCTTTTCTGGGAGAGGCTTCTGTGAATGGCAGATGAACACAAAAAAGGCTAGAATGGCAAAAATGAGCTCTGCAGGACCAAAGGGAGCAGCCTGCCCTCTGACCACAGTGTGGCTGTGGGCTGAGCTGCTGGGGATGGCAGCCAAAGGAAGCACCCAAAGCCAAGAGCGAGCCTGTGTCTGGGTGGATGGATACCTGAAGGAGGTTGAAGGAAGGAGAGTGAGTGAAGCAAGGGCATTAACTGGGCATTTCATAGCAGCTGTAGCTCCATGCTGCCTCCTTCACCTGCTGTCCTCTGCATCAGCACTAGGACCCTTGAAAAAGGCAAGGAGCTATGGGAGCAAAACCATGGGGAGATGGAATGCTCCCCACCAGCTCCATAGCCCCTCACACTATGGTAGGTCATATTCCCAGTGGGCTCCAGCACCAAGTTTTCCCCTTCTAAGACCTGGCCAATTTCAGGTCAATTTAAGGTGGCATTCCTTAGCCAATCAAATAAAGCACTTTTCCTGACTGGCCCTTTGTGATGGCTTTTTATACAACTCAATGAATTTCAGGGTTTGTCCCTTGTAAAGCTAGGATTAGACAGAATTTTAAAGAATATTAAGAGTAATACCTTTAACTGAAAGATAGCCTCCATCTGAGGTGAAATCCCAGCTCTGCAGGAGTCAGTGAGAATCTTGCCAATAACTCACTTGAGCCAGAATTGTACCCATTAGAGTTCAGGGCAATTTCAGGGCTCTAGCTATTCCACAGGTTTAAAGAGAAAATGCCACAATTTGTTGTAATTACCCAGCTCCCTTTAATGAGAAAATTAAAGGAAGTTGGTGCAGAACAGGAGGGAAGTATGGGATGACAAGGAGAATGCTGAAAGGTTACCATATCAGTGGGGTGACATCCGTCCTGTGATGCTCCTCATCCTGCGACCTAAGCTTGAGGCCCAAGTGAGCATCTTCATCCAGCCCTCATCCCTTGCCCTGCACACCCAGCCCATGTCCAAGTTTTGCCAGTCTGTTGTGCCTGGTTTTTCTAGTGTCTGGCTTGCTCCACTGCATGGATAACCCTAGCTCTAATCAGGTGCTGGTCAAAGTCATGTTTTGACAGCTCTGCAGCCTGCTCTGCAGCCTGCAACCATTCTCCTTTCTCTCTGCCTCTTTCAGTCCACGTCCAATGGGACCTGCTTCTGTCACCATGATGTGACATTGACAGCTTTCTCTCTGATGGCTTCTTCTTGAATCAGGTTTAAACTTCTCATCCTCACCTCCCTAACTTTGTCTTTCCTCTCTTTTCCTTTTAGGTTCTGATCACTGTTCCTGATCTCCTGACCATTCTAACACTGTGCTCTCCCAAAGATACTTCTGCTGAGGCTGGCTTTGTGTGGTTATGTGCAGCATCCCAGATATGCCCTCCACATTTGCCTTTTTCACGTCCACACAATACCTGCTGCCAGCATACTGCCCGTCGCTGTCATCTCTGGGTGTTAGCAAATGGTAATTACATAAGTCCACATTGCAGCTGGGTGAGAAACAAGAATAGTACCAATAGTGCAGTGTCTTCCAGGCCCAGCCCTTCTTGCTCTATAGCAGCACTGCTGAAGGAGCGGCTAAGGTGGGGACAGAGGTTTGACAAGGTTTGGCAAGCAGTTCCTGTGCGGATGGAGAATGGGACTTTAGGACACCCACAATAAACATTGATGAAGGCTTTAGGGACTAGTGAGGCCAAGTCAGTCAATCCAGTGCTTTACAGGTAGCAGAAGAGAAGATGATATGATAATGGAGCTTCAGCCAGGATACCAGCATGCTGCTGCTTCCAAAATAACCTGCAAGGCACAACGGAAAAGCCCTGTGGAGAGGGAATTACAATAATTGAACCAAATGGCCGTGTGGGTGTTTACTGCTCTTGCATGGTCATCAGGGAGTGCAGTAAATCAGGGTAAAACCTGTGCAGATTGCACTACTGGGTGAAAACAAATAGGATGCTCTTCGGTACTTCACTTTTCCCATTTCCAGAGCCAGCAGAGATGCTGCAGGAACCTAATGCTCTAAAAGTGTGCTGGTGTGGCATGCAGTGCAGGGCAGTGATACCTGGCTGTGAAGACCCCAGTCAGAGTAATTTGGCAAAGTTGCCACAATGGTCTGGAGCAGAAGCTTGTTTTTAAAAACATGGGACCATTGGACAGCTGAGAAATGCTGCAGTAGGGAATGATGTCCAGCCACACGTCCTGGACGTGCTACTATGAGATGGCCCTGGCTGGGACACCTGAATCCAGAAGCTACATGGTCATTTTGGTGTTCAGGCTGTACCTGCTCAGGCCCAGAGCTGTGGTCTGGAGCCCACAAGTCTGCACATATAGGTGTGTTTCCCTGCTAGTGCAGGGAGGTGGAGAAAAAGGGCAGGCAGGCAGGCCCTTCAGGGCAGCAATGATGCTATTTGTGATGATGGGTTCGACATGCTGTATTAGAAATGCATCAATGGTTTTCAGAGAGCCAGAGAGGCTTGTAAAACATTTTTATTTTGTATTCTCACCTTTTAGAAATGTGTTTATGAGATTGTATCTGTAAGTGTCTCACAGATAACAATATCTTAAGTCAACTGATTATAGCACAGTTCCTCGAAACTACAACCATTTATGTCATAGCCTGGCACACTCAACACTTTAAATACCTCCCTGTTTATAAATGATCTCTAATCTGAGGTTGAGACAGTTATTGATATAGCTAAATGTATAACCCAGAGAAGGGACTCAAATAAAAAACAAGCAGCTGCACAGACTTCATGCACAGTTGGCTGTCACAGCCAACCATCCACAAGAAGATAAGTATATTGGCTACTTCTCCTTAGATTCAAGCTCCCTACCACAGCCCGTCTGCTTGTGAATGTACCTCGAAGCTAGTCTGAGTCAGTGTGGTACCAAAATGGTTGCAGATGCAGTCCTTGTCACAGGTCCAGCTTGGGGGATATCCTGGGGTTAGAGAGGTAAAGGTGAATGGGCAATTTATATGACTGCTGCTTCCCTCCGAACCCCACTGCTATTGTATTTTTGTCTCTATCTCCAGGCAATCTCATCTCCCAAGGTTTGTAAGACTCTTCCTCCTGTTAATCTAGTCCCTACAAGGTATTTCAGCAGCTGATGTGAGTGATTATTGGCCTGCTATGGATTTCAGATGGTGCATAGTGCCACCCATGATAGTGCTTGCTCTTCAGCAGGGAGAGCACTGTCCTTGTCCTGCTGCAATGATTGAGAGCAAGCTCCAAATGTAAGCACTTTTTTTGGTAGTTCATCACTTTCCATACAAATATTACCCTTTGAGATGCATTTTCTCTTGCTTCCTTCAGCCATTGGTGGTATATTTCATAAAGTTTGATAATAATCTGTTTGGCTGGTCTGTATTATTCAGATAGGAGGGGGCAAAGTGAGTTTAGCACCATGGGTATCTTCCAGATTGTATTCTTTCTCTTCCTGCAGTTTGACACCTTAACTCCAGCATATCCCTCAGCTACTCAGCTCACACCTAGGTTCAAGATTGTCATTATGCTGGAGGACAATTTGGTTATGAAGAGTGATTATTTATATATAATATATTATAATATAATACATTAATAGAAAATATTATATATAATACAATATAATAAATATTTATATAGTGGTTATTTTAAGCTGATAGCACAAGATTTAGCAAGGTCCAAGCCTGGAGGAGTCATTGCCCTAAGAACATGAGACACCACAGATGTCCGTAGAAGTCCCTCTTGCTATAGCACATCTGCTGCTGCTCTGCACCAGGGTTTCCCACCCATCTCTCCAGAGCCTTATCCCAGGGCAGACCTGAGGAGAAGGGGTGTTTCCCAGCTATGCAGAGTTTTGCACAATCTCTTGTGATCTCCAGCCCGTGACCTTCTGCAGATTCCAGCAATTGCTTTAGGACTGCTCAATGTTATCCCCCACGAAGGATTCCGTCCCTAAATGGGCACAGTAGCTCTACCAGCATGCAAACAAGGCCACTGTGGCCAACAAGTTACATCAGTTTGTTTCAAAGCCCGTGGTGGTTCTCTGGGAAATGGAGTTATGCTACCACCAAAACAGAGCTGTAGCGTAGGAGCCTGAAACCATTTCCCTGGCAGCTCAGTGCATCCTTGGCTCCTATCCCAGAGCTGTGTCTCTGCCATTTTCCCATATGATAGGTTGCTCCTGGGGATCTCCTCACCTTCACCTCCCATTTCCTGGCAATTTCCTCCTGCCACTCATCAATTATCAATATAATTTGAGCATTTTGTCATTGGAAAAGAGAGAATGGTCCATTAGAATTGCCTTGGGTGCACTCACTGCCCTCCAGTTCCACCCCAACAGACTGAAAGCAGCCCCCAAAACAGCCTGATTGAGCTCACGGGCAGCAGCAAGGCTTAAATGCTGCAGAGGGATGGCCTGACCAGAAGACGTGATGTCATCCCAGAGCCTTGTCACCTCCCATGGCCAAGTGTAATGGAGTGAGCCCACAAAAGCTACAGCTTCTGTCCTCAAAAAATTGAGGTTGTCCTCAATTGGTTGCCACTAATTCATTCCCTTACTTCCCTACATTTCCCGCCCCCAAATCATCCATTTTTTTATTGCATCTCTTGTCCACCATTACCCCTCCACCTGTGACACCCCAAACTCCTCCAGCCTCCAGCCCCCTGTTTCTCAGGGTGTAGGGTCAGTGCTAGCTCTGGTCCCTGGCAAGTACAGGCAAACCAAGAGGTTTGGTGGGACACGAGCTGGTCCAGCTGATGCTGACTGAGTGGCTTGGCCAGCAGAAGCTGATGTCTGTGGCTTACTAGCAGGGATTTACACATCAAAAGATTTATTGGGAGGATGCTGAGGGGGCCATAGGGTTATTGAAAAGGAACCCAAGGTCTTTCTGTGAAGAGACAAAAATGGAAATTTTGACCTTGTCTGAAGATCAGAAATGTGCTGTAGACCTGGTTTGACATTAACGAGCTGAGAGCAGAAGAAGGGCCTCTCTGGAGGTCCCTGCCCTCAATTTATCCATTTTCTCCCTGTTAAAATCATGACACTCCCTGGGGATGGCAGCTCCAAAGCCCATCTAATTTTGTCATTTCAATGAAGTGTTTGATCTGAGAATTATTATTATTATTATTATTATTTATTTAATATTTGAAGGCTGATAATGCCTTTGACACTCAGACAGAGCTTATGAGCAAGACAAGTCCCCATCCTAAGGCTTGAGGGCCACAATTCCAGCTTCCAGTTAGTCACAGGACATCAGAATGCTGTTCTTAATGAAAAACGATGTGACGCATATGTGGTATGAGTCATTATAATGTTAACTACAGTTACTTCAAGCCCAGACATTGCCAGAATCTCTTTCCTCCCTGAAGATGATTCATGTGCCTCATGTGTGACAGTTCAGCCATTTTTTTGCTTATTCAAGTGAATTTCAATATTTTTTAAGGGGTTGGGGGGCAAAGCCCTTCTGTTCCTGTTTGCTGAGTTGAATTTCCTTAATGTGTTCACAGTTAGTTTCCCAGAGGTTTGGTACCAGGAAGGAGGAAAAAAAGAGAAGCCATAAGATCTGCAGGTCTGTGTGCAGGGGGATTGCATTGGAAGGCTGCCCTTGTGCAAGGTCCACTTCCCACTCCAGCCACGAAGAGGAGGGTGCCCCATGCAACCAGCTGCCTGCAAGTTGAGCACAAGCCCTCAGGAGAGGGCAGAGGGATGCTGAAGGGTCTGCAGGACGCTGCAGGATCCCAAAGACAGGGATGTAGCCCACAGCTGCCCCTCCTCTGACTCAGCAAAGGACTGAGCACAAATTGGGAAGGTCCCTGTGGTGCTCACGCAGCTGAGCCTTGATATGTTCTTCCTAACCCTGCTATCTGCCTTTCACCCAGGGCTTCAGCCGCCTTCACTTCCAGAGATTTTGCCTCCTGAACTGACTCAGGAGGTCCCCAGGGGCTCAGTCTGACAGCCTCTGAAGAGGATTTATTCAGAAATTAGTCAGTGGGGGACCTGCTATCAAGTAGGTGACGGCCACCTAAGGTAGTAGCTATCTTTGCTGGCGTTGGACTTAAACCCTCTGCAGCCACACCACAGCACAGAGACAGCCTGAGAGCCCCCAGATGCTGTAGCTGTCTGTGTCTCCACAAGCACAGGCTGGGACACATCCTTGCTCAATGAGGATTCCTTTTGGGCAGAGCAGGACAACTCTGAAAAATGAGAGAGAACAGAAAAAAAATGTAAGTAGGTGAACCTTTAAGGAAGTGAAGCACCACAGTTCAGCCCTTGTGGAAGAACAGAATTGAACCCTGTTGGCTCAAAGCCAGCTGTGGGACACAAGGAGTTCTCTCTCTGTCATGTCCTCTCAAAACATGGCTCAATCCTGCTATTTGCTTCGTGCCCTCCAAGGCCCTAGGGACTAGTGGTTGCAGTCTGTACCAGCCACAGAACCAGCCCTGGTAGCACAAAGACTGAATCATGTCCATCAGCCATTGACCTCACTTCTCTCCTGATCGGACCTGGGCAAGGTCTGTCAGTCAAGCACATGTCATAGACTTCTATTCTTGAGAAGAGTTATGTCAAAGTGAAGTCTTCAGTATATGACCTAAATTCAACACAATAGGATGCAGAAGTGCACAAATAGGTCTCAAACACTCTGCCCTGTCCCAAACACATCTACATTTTTACAGCTAAATCTCACTGAGCTTTTTTTGGTACAGGCTACATGGGAGTACAAATTTGGGGTTGTGTGGCTTTTCCCTCTTGATTTTCTTTGTAACTCAGAGTTTTACCTTCAACAGTTGAAGAACTACAGTGCATCAGGCTGGAAGGGCCATTCTGAGGTCATGCATGTATCCACAGGTAGTCCCACCAGCTCAGCATTTTTAAGAGACCGTTATCTTTCATGGACAGATTTACCACAAAGCTTTGGCTGCAGGCAAAACCAGCCAAAGCATATGGAGCAGCTATTCTGGGTTTAGAGCTGCTTTGCTTTTCCAGAGCAATGCAAAGCAGCTAGACAGCACACAGGGTTCCCTTTCATATTCCACTCGTCCTCCAGATGTCCGCTATTTCCCTGAACATACCCCCTACATGACGTGTGTGCACCCATATACACTACCTCCTTCTCCTTCCTTGCCCCACTTCGCATCCTTGAACATCTCACATTACTCCCCTGCTCTCCCAGCCTACACCTCAGCTGGCTCAGGTCCAGGAGCATCATCTCTGCCAGTGACATTTGGAATTCATGGAGGTCTCTTACCCTCATAAGGACTTGCCCTTTTCCATAATGACCTCCATGTGCTGTCATCGCAAGCAACTGCCCAGGAGGATGGGAGTTTCTTACACTGTGGGGAGCTGGAGATGTTGCTGCATACTTTAGGCATCCAACAAGACTTCATAGTTGAGGAAAAGGTCACACTGAATGTCTCCTCACAGCATGTCAATTGGAAGCTTAATTAC